>NC_043014.1:14380726-14385726 GCF_006345805.1 Octopus sinensis | reverse complement strand
GGTAGTCATAATGGGTATACTGAGCTTCGTATATTTTACCCCAGTGTCACTTTGATGGCAAGTATTGTTCACTCAGTCAATAATAATTATTATTATTATCCTTTTTATTATAGACACAAGGCCTGAAATTTGAGGGGAGGAGGCTAGTCGTTTATATCAACCCCGGTGCTATACTGGTACTTAATTTATCGACCCCGAAAGGATGAAAAGTCGACCCTGGCGGAATTTGAACTCAGAACGTAGCGACGGGCGAAATACAGCTAAGCATTTTGCCCAGCATGCTGACGATTCTGCCAGCTCCCTGCCTTAATAATAATAATAATAATAATAATAATAATAATAATATAATAATATAATAAAAATAATAATAATAATAATAATAATAATAATAATAATAATAATTATTATATTATTATTATTATTATTATTATTATTATTATTATTATTATTATTATTATTATTATTATAATTATTATTATTATTAGTTTTATTATTATTATTTTTTATAGTACAAGACCGAACGAAGAAGAAGAAGAAGAAGGAAGAAGAACGAAGAAGACGAAGAAGAAGAGAGAAGAAGAAGAAGAAGAAGAAGAAGAAGAAGAAGAAGAAGAAGAAGAGAGAAGAAGAGAAGAAGAAGAAGAAAGAAGAAGAAGAGAAGAAGAAGAAGAAGAAGAAGAAGAAGAAGAAGAAGGAGAAGAAGAAGAAGAAGAAGAAGAAGAAGAATGGAGATAGAGATATCCCAAATGTGGAGCCCCAAAACAGAAACAATCCCTATAATAATAGGTGTTTAGGTATGGTTAGAAAACATTCAGACAAATACAAAACTAAAACACCAAGACTTACTAATAACAACATACAGAAAATAGCACTACTAGGCACCGCACACGTCCTACGTAAAGCACTTTGAATACAGTAAAAATAAGAGCACCACAACAAACCGCAGCACATACGCAAGGCACACAGACCTGCCAGACACATAATTTCGGCAATAAACTCGCGCGCAATCGTAGTAGTTCGGTAGGGTACTGGAATCCTGAAGTGGAAAGAGGGGAAGCTAAAAGAGATGGACAGGAAGTCAAGAGAGCTCCTAACGATGCATGGAGCCCATAATCCACGTGCAGACACTGATCGCCTATACATGAAGAGAGCAAATGGAGGAAGGGGGATGATAAGTGTGGAAGACTGCGCCTGTATCGAACTCGAGAGTTTAATTAGATACCTAGCCCAAAGCAAGGAAACCTTGCTAGTGACAGTTAAAAACGAGGGAGTGTAGGAGCAGAGAAAAAAGGGAAGACAAAGGAAGAAGCACAAAAAGGATTGAAGAAGAATTACGCAAGAAGGGACTACACAATCAATTTCATGTAGCCACAACAGAAGTTGCCGGAAAAAATAGATAGGATTGGCTTATGAAAAGAACCCTAAAAAAGTGACCAAGAGCTCTATACTGGCAGCGTAGGTCCAAGCTCTATCGACGAACTGGATGGTTAACCTGAGGAATGAGCAAGTGACCCCACTGTGCCGCATCTGCAATAGAGTGGGTGAAACCATTGCGTATATCACGAATGTAGTGGTTTTGGGCAAGTCTAAGGCATTCATTCGTGATATGGGCAATGGTTTCACGCATATATTTGCCCAAAACCACAACAAATAGTAGCGACATGACCAGGTAGCGAAAGTGTTACATTGGAAACTGTGAGAAAAGTGGGGGCTAGAGAGAGGCAAGACGCGGTATGAGCACAAGCCGTTGAGAATGGCAGAGTCGGAATCTAGCAAAATTCTTTGGGATTTCCCAATCCAAACAGATCAGCTGCTAGAGCATAACAGACCGAATCTAGTGGTGGTGGACAAGGTGCACCACATGTGCTATATAGTTGATACTGCATGCCCCCCTTTGATCCACGAATAGTTAAGTAGGAAGGCGAAAAGAGAGATGGATACAACCCCCTTAATTACGAAATAGCCCGACTATGGAAAATGAAGACGAAGATAGAACCAATTATTGTTGGGTCCTTGGGAACAGTATCAGAAGGCATCAAGAGGAATATAAAGGAAATTGAAAGAGAGTGCCCAGTAGAACTGTTACAAGAGCCTTGCCTCCTTGGCACGGCCAGAATAATCAGGAAAGTATTGGATAGTTGAAAAGAACGAATAGCATGGAACCGTAGGCTGCAGGTAGTAAGCCTGCTACGCATGCAAGAGTCCAGGAGCTCCAACAAAACCTGAGATGAAAGAAAAGATAATAATAATAATAATAATAATAATAATAATAATAATAATAATAATAATAATAATAATAATAATAATAATAAAATAATAATAATAATGTATATATGTATGTATGTATATATGTATATATGTGTGTGTATGTGTGTGAGTGTATACACACACACACAAAGCAGAGTGGGAGGGAGAGGAATGGAGAAGGAGGAAAAAGACAAGGACAAGTTATATAACCGGGAAGGGAAGAGAAAAATCAATATAGAGAGTAGTTATATTAGTTTACTTACAGACCAGTGACTCAAGGACCTAGAGTTTCGTGTCAGAGAACTTTAACTACTACCACCCTGGGACGAAAGTCTAAGAGCTCGAGTCACTGATGTAGTTTACGGATACAAATGCTCGTGTCTGTGTATGCCTATATGCGCATACATATAACTATATATATGTGTGTGTGTGCGTGTTTGTGTGTATGTATGTATATATATATATATATATATATAAACATATATTACATACATGTATGCATGTACGTATATACGTATTATATATATATATATATATATGTATTTATGTATGTGTTATTAAGTTTTATTTCTAGATTCCTTGCCAATGGGGGGAGAGCCAATTTCTAACAGAGATCAAAGGCGCTCCTTCACAAGAATTTTGACATCAACAGGGTAGTCATGCAGGGTTGCACGCGCGCGCGCGAGTGTGTGTGTGTGCCTGTATTAGGAGCTGGTAGACGTGCAGATCTGTATGCTTTGATTTACGTGTGTAAACTCGAGCATATAGTTATCTGTCTATGTATATATGTATGTATGTATGTATGTATGTATGTATGTATGTATGTATGTATGTATGTATGTACGTTTGTATGTATGCATGTATATATGTGTGCGTATCCAAATGTTTGTATCTATGTATATATACATATATATATACATGCACATATATATATATATATATATATATATCTGTATGTATGTATATATATATATGTACGCATAAACCAACCCACATATACATGTGGTTGGTGTGTGTGTGTGTGTGTGTGTGTGTGTGTGCTAGCTATTATTAAGTTCTATTTCTTGATTCCTTTCCAATTGGAAAAGCAATGCTTGTCATCGGAACCATGGAAGCAAACAAGGAGAGAAAGAAGTGGATATTTTCGAAAAAGAAAAAATGACAAACATTTTCATATAGAATTTAAACAAGGTGTTCGGAAACGCGCCACCAATGTAGCGAATAAGGGAAACTTGGTCGGCAATATCTGCAGATGTGTGTTTATCAAGAGCTGGACTCATTATTTAAGTGTGAAGTATAAAGTATAAATGCACAATATTTACATTATTTACATTATTCACATTCGACGGATATTTGTCCTCATCTTGTTTGTTGTTAACACAACGTTTCGGCTGATACACCCTCCAGCCTTCTTCAGGTGTCTTGGGGAAATGGGTTCTCATCCCAAAGGTATTTTTCGATGTTATTATTGTTGTTGTGTTGTTGTTGTTGTTGTTGTTAGTGTTCAGGTCACTGCTTGGAGTCGAATTCGAAATCTTGGGATTAGTAGCCTGCGCTCGTAACCACTACGCAACCCTGCATAACTACCCTGTTGATGTTGATTCCGAGTTCGATTCCAAGCAGTGACCTGAACATTAACAATAATAATAATAATGATAATAATAATAATAATAATAATAATAATAATAAAATAATAATAATAATAATAATAATAATAATAACATCGAAAAATATTTAGAAATGAGAACCCAGGTTCGAAATTTCCCCAAGACGCCTAAAGAAAGCTTGGGGGTATATCAACCGAAACGTTGTGTTAACAACAAACAGGATGAGGACAAATATCCGTCGAATGTAAATAATGTAAATAATGTAGATAATACCTCATCTCTTAAATATAGAACTGTATAAATGCACAATGTTTTTAATGGTCAGTGATGGTCAACCTCGGTCACTTTAAAATCATTTAAAATCTTCCTCTGAAAAAAGAGCTGGTTTCTAAGAAAGATACACAGCTCTATCTTCAGAATGTAGATAACGAAAATAATATCACATTTTAAACCTGAGAAAAGTCTTGCATAATTTAACTGTTCCGCTTACAGTTTGTATTTGTAATGTGCGAATTAGTTGGTTTATTTCTTTTTCTGAAAATCCAAACTTATCTTGACCGACAGTTAGGCATTTACTTACAAAACCAGGGGCTCCAATTATTATTGGTATGAATGCGTATTTATATTCCGGATTGTAGGTATGTATGTCTGTATATACTCTTTTACTCTTTTACTTGTTTCAGTCATTTTCACTGCGGCCATGCTGGAGCACCGCCTTTTGTCGAGCAAATCGACCCCGGGACTTATTCGTTGTAATCCCAGTACATATTCTATCGGTCTCTTTTGCCGAACCGCTAAGTGACGGGGACGTAAACACACCAGCATCGGCTGTCAAGCAATGCTACGGGGACAAACACAGACACACAAACACATACATATATATACATATACATATATACGACAGGCTTCTTTCAGTTTCCGTCTACCAAATCCACTCACAAGGCATTGGTCGGCCCGGGGCTATAGCAGAAGACACTTGCCCAAGATGCCACGCAGTGGGACTGAACCCGGAACCATGTGGTTGGTTAGCAAGCTACATACCACACAGCCACTCCTGCGCCTATATGTATGTCTCTTCTATTTTTTTAATTATTAGAAATCTTCCACTGTGGAGGCAGCCGATTTCCAACAAATATACAAGGCTAC
>NC_043014.1:14375726-14378226 GCF_006345805.1 Octopus sinensis | reverse complement strand
GCTCAGCCACTTACACGTTAATTTCCCGAGCAGGCTGTTCCGTTAATTCGGATCAACCGGAACCCTCGTCGTCGTAACCGACGGAGTGCTTCCATCCATGTATAAGATGCAAGTATTTTAGGATGAATATTGTATATTTTTATTGTTATTGTGGTGGTTTAACCCCAAAGAGATCGAGCGTAACTGTGATTATTAACATTGCATTGCTGACTTGTCATATTTTCTGATATGCCATATCTAGGACTATATTGTCCAGAGAGTCTTTCCTTGTTTTAGACAGTTGCGTGTTATTTGAGGGAGATTTGGTTGCTTTTTCTAACATATCATACGACTACATAGGAGTCTCTCTCGCCCTCTCTCTCTCCCTCTCTCTCTATCACTCACATACACGTAACTCTCTCTTTTTCTCTTTCACATTAACACACACACACACTCTCTCTCTCTCTCTCTCTCTCTCTCTCTCTCCCGTGATTAAATGAAATTGCAATCCTATTTCGATCTCTGGTTCCAGCCATTGCACTGCAAAAGGTAGCCAAGGATCAGGTGATTGTGTTCGACCAAGCAACGGATTTAGTCCAGAGAGCTGACTATGGTTTAATTTGAACTCTGAACGGAGTGATACGGAAACTACCAGGAAGTGTTTCGTTCAATGCTCTAAATATTAGCCAGCTCACCGCCATTACTCTCAATCAGTTGGAGTGCCTGTCCTAACAGACAGGGACTCCAACCGAAAGGTATGGAGGCCCGTGTTGGATGCTGGAGCTGATCGCTTTGAAGCCTATCGCAGGAGAATGCATGAAGAGAAGAGAAGCCGTCGTCATCAACCCCCTGCAGCTGTTGTTCGGGGCCATTTTCATTGCCTTCATTGCCACAGGATCTGCCTATTTCGTATCGGTCTTGTCGGTCACATCCGTTCCCATGAGAAACAATGTGCTGGAGACGGAGGAAGATAAACGTCTTGGATCGACGCTGTGATCACCTTTGTTAGGTTGTCAAGAGCAAATCAAAGCAAAATAAAAGGTCGAGTTGACTTGGGTTGGACCTAAACTATGAACTCTGCAAAAGCCGGAATTCTGCAAGGCCTGATAAGATGAAAGATCCAAGGATGGACTCTGTCGCATTGAAAGTATAAACCTATCCGTAGAATCCTGTTCACGTGTGAGTTTTAAACAGCTTACGAACCATATGGTTCCAGGTTCAGTCCCACTGCGTGCCACCTTGGGCTAGTATATTCTACTATAGCTTCGGGCTGACCAAAGCCTTGTGAGTGGATTTGGTAGACAGAAACTGAAAGAAGCCCGTCGTATATATGTATATATATGTGTACTGTGTGTATATGTTTGTGTGTCTGTGTTTGTCCTCACAACATCGCTTGACAACCGATGGTGGTGTGTTTACGTCCCTGTAACTTAGCAGTTCGGCAAAAGTGACCTACACAATAAGTACTAGGCTTACAAAGAATAAATCCTGGAGTTGATTTGCTCGACTAAAGGTGGTGCTCCAGCATGCCACAGTCAAATGACTGAAACAACTAAAAGAGTAAAAGAGTTAAATTCCGCAGAAACTGGAATAAGCTCCAACTGGATGATCCTTTAGAATTAAGACAAACTTGAATATTAAGATTTTTATGTTCCTTGAAATGACAGTTTCGATATTTACTTCCTGCATTAGTTATTGAACTGCGGTCATACAAGGGCATCACTTTTAAGGGTGAAGTCCATTGGATCTCAGCCAGGATCCATATAAGATTTTGTTATCAAAATTTATCTGCAATAAACTGGTTGTATTTCGATAATACACAAAATATTTTATTTTAACAATTTTCATTTATACAATTCCTAATAAAATCAAATTAGAAAATGTAATAGGATTTTTTTAAAACAACAAATGGTAATGAAGTCCACCAGAGCAAAATAGGGATCAAAAGGGATCTATAAGTAAAAAAAATGACTGAGAGACACTGGTTTAGTCGAACAAATGAACCCAATACTTAATTGTATGTCCGATGTTTATCTTAACGTTGTTTTTTGCCGAACTGCTAAATTATGAGGGAGGCAAACAAATCAACACTGGTAGTCAAGTGGAAGTGGAGGACATGGACTCCCAATTCAGAGGAAATTTTGTGATCTCGGTCACATATATGCCATGGAAACCAGGTAACCCTCTGAGTCTTATGATTTGAGACAGTAATGTTTAAGAGCTGCTACTGCTGTTGCTGCTGCTGCTGTTGTTGTTGTTGTTGTTGTTGTTGTTGTTGTTAAGCAACAAGACGAGTAAGGGTGATTAGGTGATGGTCTAGGGCTTAGGAGCGGGAGACCCCAGACCTTGGAGAAAAAAAAACTTTGGTCGTCTTGTTGTAGTCGAGGGCTCTTCGTTGACGCCCGACACCACTGGGAGATGGCCCTCGAAGTCGCTGGAAATGGAGATCTCCAGGTCCAAATTCTTGAACGGCTGCTGCTGCTGCTGCTATTGATGATGATGATGATGATGATGATGATGA
>NC_043014.1:14365726-14370726 GCF_006345805.1 Octopus sinensis | reverse complement strand
TGGCACGTATAAATGACGAAGCCACCTTGAGCATAATCCTATGAACCCGGAAAAATTTTAAACAGAGAGTTACTTACTTGCAAGTAAATGTGTTAACATGTGACACGCCGAGGTCGACTTTGCCTTTCATCCTTTCGGGGTCGATAAATTAAGTACCAGTTACGCACTGGGGTCAATGTAATCGACTTAATCCGTTTGTCTGTCCTTGTTTGTGGGTAATAAAGAAACGTATTGACCAAGATGACCGTGGTCTTTTCCGTAGGCTTTTCTTTCCACGGATAAACCTTATCTATTTCTCCCTTTACACTTTACATCATGACATTTCTGTGATACACGATCCCTATTGATTGCTTTTTTTCTTTCTTTTTTACGATCCCTTTTGATCGAAAACCTACTCCTCCTTTTTATTTTTTTTCTCCCCAAAAAGAAAAGCTCTACTTTGTAATTTGCCCCCTCTGTGTTCAGCCCTGTGTGGCTAATAAAGAAACATACAATTGTTAACGTCCTTGAGAAAGACGATGATTGTCGCAATCTCTAATATCCTGCTATTTTAAATATCATGTTTCACGTCTGTCTCCGATACAAATAAATGATTTTATATTCGTATTATAAGCGCCGTTACAATGAATGAAAAACTTAACGGCAGCAGAGTTCAGATATCAGATTTTCACTTACATCTTATTCCCTTATGACGCAAAGGCTCACGGGAAAACGATGGTTCTCACAATGATTTTACTCCAATACACATGCACCTTTCTCCTTCTTTCTTTCTTTCTGTCTTTGTTTCTTTCTTTCTTTCGTTCTTTCTTTCGTTCTTTTTTCTTTTTTTCCCTATCTATCTCTCTTATCTGCCTCATTTAGTCACAACAATAGCTTAGCTATTTCTGGTTCAGTTATAATTCATTGATTTCGTTCGGGGCCATGAACTGGAAGAATCATTAGATCATCGTTGTCGACTCAACCTTTCATTTCTCCAGGGTCGATAAAATGAAATAGGTGTCAATGACATATAAACCAATAATCTATCTTAGATGCGAATTCAATAACAGAATATAAGCTGTTTTGTTACTATTTTCTTCTTCTTCTTCTTCTTCTTCTTCTTCTTCTTCTTCTTCTTCTTCTTCTTCTTCTTCTTCTTCTTCTTCTTCTTCTTCTTCTTCTACACACACATAAAAACACACTTACACACATTCTCACACATACACGCACGCACACAAACGTCTGTATGTGTGTGCATACACACACACACACACACACACACACATATATATATATATAAACAACGAGCTGGTTTCGGTCTACCAAATCCTCCCAGAAGGCTTTGATTGGCCCGAGGATATAGTAAAGAGCCACGCGATGCGACTGAATCCGGAGCCATGTGGCTGGGAAGCAAACTTCTTACCACACAGCCTTGGTTGTGTTGAAGTCACTCAAGGTCGACCCGGGACGGCAGAGTTGCTTGAGAGCAACGTGACACTCGCGGTGCCATTCGCCCTTCCTCGGCCTCTTTTTGATCCACGACTGCAGTTCGGTCATGGAGACGAGCTGCGGGAACGCGTGCCTCACAAACGGCTGCCACACCTGCCAGGTTCCTTAACTACTCTGTCTATGATATAGCGCATCAGATGGAGGTTGTCATAGATGCTCCGGCTAGATAGATAGACAGACAGACAGATAGAGAGATAGACAGACAGACAGATAGAGAGAGATAGATAGATAGATAGATAGATAGATAGATAGATAGATAGATAGATAGATAGATAGATAGATAGATACATAGATAGATAGATAGATAGATAGATAGATAGATAGATAGATAGACAGACAGACAGACAGAGAGATAGATAGATAGATAGATAGATAGATAGATAGATAGATAGATAGATAGATAGATAGATAGATAGATAGATAGATAGATAGATAGATAAGTTTCTTTATTGGCCACACAGGGCTGCACACGGATGGGACAAATTACAAGGTAGAGCTTTTCTTTTGGGGATGAAAAAAACAAAAAACAAAAGAAACCAAAAAAGTGGCGTAGGTTTTCGATCAAAAGGGATCGTAATAGGGAAAAAAGAAAAAAAAAGAAAAAAAGGGAAAAAAAGGAAAAGAAACAAGAGAAAAGAAAAATGAAAAGAGAAGAAAAAAGAGGAAAAAAGGGAAGAGGAAAAATAAACGATCAATAGGGATCGTGTATCACAGTGTCATGATGTACGGTGTAAAGGGGGAAGCAGATAAGGTTTATCCGTGGGAAGAAAAGCCTACGAAAAAGACCACGGTAACCTCGGTCAATATTGTTATATGTTACCACATTTCAGACGCGTCCACCAGATACATTCTTTCGCCATAGCCACAAGGATGATGAAAATAGCTCTTCCTTCCCGTTTGAAGGAAGGAGGCGTGACAATATTGACAATAGACTCAGCTGATAAACCGACTCGTCCCACACGTGACAGCAGTGGGAGATAGATAGATAGATAGATAGATAGATAGATAGATAGATAGATAGATAAATAGATAGATAGATAGATAGATAGATAGATAGATAGATAGATAGATAGATAGATAGACAGATAGATAGATAGATAGATAGACAGACAGATTGACAGACAGATAGATAGATAGATAGATAGAGATAGATAGATAGATAGATAGATAGATAGATAGATAGATAGATATGTTTCTTTATTAGCCACACAGGGCTGCACACAGATAGAACAAATTACAAGGTAGAGCTTTTCTTTTGAAGGTTTAAAAAAAAAAAAAAAGGAAGGGGGAGTTTCGATCAAAAGGGATCGTAGAGGAGAGAAAGAGGACAAAAAAAAGGGGGGTTAAAAAAAAGGGGAGAGGAAAAAAAAAAATTGATCAATAGGGATCGTTATCACAGAAATGTCATATGAAGTGTAAAGGGGAGGACAGGTGAAGTTTACCCGTGGAAAGAAAAGCCTACGGAAAAGACCACGGTAACCTCGGTCAATGAAGTCACATTTTATGTTTCTTTTTTTTTTTTTTTTTTTGCAAATAAGCAACTCTCTGTTTTCGATTCTGGGTTCATAGGACTATGCTCAAGGTGGCTTCGTCATTCATACGTGCCATTCTTGCTACATTCACCCATCTTTTTTTAAAACATTCGCTAGACAAAACTTGCCTCTCTACTCTCACTTTCCTTTTCAAGTGGTACTTGAAGAAGTTGATGAGAGATTGACCAGAGAGAAAGTGTTTGTCTCCAATCCTTTCAGACGCGTCCACCAGATACATTCTTTCGCCATAGCCACAAGGATGATGAAAATAGCTCTTCCTTCCCGTTTGAAGGAAGGAGGCGTGACAATATTGACGATAGACTCAGCTGATAAACCGACTCGTCCCACACGTGACAGCAGTTGTTCGACATAAGCCCACAGGTCGGAAATTGTTGGACACTGAACGAGTGCGTGCAGAACGGTTTCGTCGCTCTGACCGCATCTCGGGCAGGTCGGCCCCGTGTTTCTCGAGCCGTGTCTGTAGAGCTTATCCCGAACGGGTAGCGCTTCTCGGTAGCACTGCCAAGCCAGGGATCTCTGGAAGTTGTCCATGGGCCCTGGCCCGAAAGTCGTCCTGAACAGGCGGGTCAGGTACTCCTCGTCGACGTCCAGGTTCGCCCCGAGCTCGTCGTCGTACCTCCCCTCCACTAAACCCCTATAGAATGCTTTGGTTGTGTTGAAGTCACTTAAGGTCGACCCAGGACGGCAGAGTTGCTTGAGAGCAACGCGACACTCGCGGTGCCATTCGCCCTTCCTCGGCCTCTTTTTGATCCACGACTGCAGTTCGGTCATGGAGACGAGCTGCGGGAAAGCGTGCCTCACAAACGGCGACCACACCTGTTCACCGTCGTCTACATAGAGCCAGAGATGTCGCAGTCAGATAGATAGATAGATAGATAGATAGATAGATAGATAGATAGATAGATAGATAGATAGATAGATAGATAGATAGATAGATAGATAGATAGATAGATAGATAGATAGATAGATAGATAGATAAATCGCATTTTCAAGGCGGTCAATTTGGCAGAGTCGTTCAACGTAGAAGACAATGTCTTACAGAGTTCACTACTCCTGTCTGAGTTCAAATCCCACAGCGGCTGGTATTCCTGTTCATCTTTTAGGGCAAATTACAGTCGACGCATATGACAGTCAGAGACGCAAATTATGAAATATATAAGCTGTAAACCTTTAAAAAAATTCACAAGAATTGTTATTGATTCATTTTCCATAATAAAGTCTGATCATCTGGGTAAGAATTAAGCAAAAATAAATTTTACCAGGAATTTATGTGGAACTTTTTGAAGACGATTCAAAAAGTGTGACGTATGTGACATTGATTCACCTGAAAATATTAACTGCTAATCCGTTGCATTTCGCCAGAGCAACACAAAATGCTTCATGGAATTTATTTACATTGACCTTGAGATTTCAAAAATCGATGATCAGTTTGCTAGTCAATAATGTCTGTGTGACGTACGTGACAAAAATGGATGTGACATTTTCAAGAGAAATATTTTCTGTAGCTCTTAAATGGAAGAAACTGCCCAAATATCGATACCTGGTCGAAAATAAACCATTTCCACATACTTTTACATCTGTATAATGCTTGTTCTACATGTAGGCGTGACTATGTGGTAAGGCGTTTGCCTCCCAATCACAAGGTTAGGGGTTCAATTCTACTACAAGGCGTATGAAACTAATGTTTAGTTAAAAGTCTGAAAACAAGCATGAACATTTAGGACAAACTTATAAAAACACTTTGGACATGCAAAGGCATGATCATTAGAGTTGCCGGTCCTCCAAATCTGACTAAGCCATTAAACTCTTTTTTTTTTTTTTTTTACTTTGGTCAGTAAGTGTTATTTCCTATTTGCTTCTATCTAGAAATCAAAGGAAATGACTTCTATTCCCTTCACACTTTGCTTTTGTGACCTAAACACCAATGTTTTAAAACAGACCTATTTTCCATTACATTTC
>NC_043014.1:14355726-14360726 GCF_006345805.1 Octopus sinensis | reverse complement strand
GAATTTTCTTTTACATCAAGTTCAAAATTTTACGCCAGCCGTTAAACTGTCACTACGTTGCTGTCCGTCGTTAAGAAATGCCAGCCATGGTGACTCTACTATCCTCAGATTCTATCCCTTCAAACTTTGGTTTCCAATATTTTATTATTTTTATTCAGCTCGCAAGTTCGTCTCTCCCTTTTAAATGTTAGCGTTTTGCTGTCTGCCTTGAAGCAGACCTTTCCATTGCCACTGCCTCATATTTCTGATTGATCTTTCTAAATATTTTGTTTCTCTCTCACTTACTCAAGATCTTCTGTTGTTTATAAATGGGAGAGAGATAGATAAAGATAGAGAGTAAGAGAAAGCGAGGGGAGTCCGAGAGAAAAGAAAAGTAAGAGAGTGGAAAGTGAGAGAGAAAGGAGAGAGAAACAAATACGAGAATCATCATCATCATCATCGTTTAACGTCCGTTTTCCGTGCTAGCACGGGTTGGACAGTGTGACCGGGGTCTGGGAAGCCAGGAGGCTGCACCAGGATCCAGTCTGATCTGGCAGTGTTTCTACAGGTGGATGACCTTCCTAACGCCAACCACTCTGTGAGTGTAGTGGGTGCTTTTTTCGTGCCGCCGGCACAGGTGCCAGGGGGGGGGGTCTCGCAGCGGCAACGATCGGTTGGTGCTTTTTACGTGCCACCGGCACAGAAGCAAGTCAAGGCGTCGCTGCAATCGACCACGTTCGGATGGTGCTTTTTACGTGCTGAAAGGAAGCAACAGAAAGTAACAACCACACTCTTACCCGCGCGTAGAGCGTGTCACCTTCAGCTAGTATATATATATATATATATATATATATTGTCAATAATAAGGGTAAAATTAATTAATTAGTACTTAATAATTTTACCAAGCAGTGTTCAGGGATGTAAAAAGACCATTTACGGTATATTTAAAACCTAATTATATAAAGTAATGTTTATATATATATATATATATATATATATATATATATATATATATACGTGTAAAGAGAAAGAAAGCAAAGACTGAAGATTTCCAGACGATGAATATTTAAATATAAGTAAACAGATATTTATATATTAACAGATCAAACTTACACAGAGTACAAACGACAGCGAAAATTAAAGATGAGGAAGTAAAGTGTCATAAGTCCAACAGATGTTTCTGGGGGCTCGGAGATCAATATAATGTTGGTAGACGGTTTGTTCACCAAAATATGCTGCCAGTAATGAAAGCAAATATGTATATATGTGTACGTTCGTGTGTGTGTGTGTGCGTGCGCGTACGAGAGCGTATATATGATAGTTTCATTTTAAGTTCCTGTTTTGTTCATGTATTTTTCTCTTTTCAATTTGGTAATATCCATAATTCAAAAACAATTTCTTTCATATTGTACCGTTTTCGGGAGTGATCGTATTGTTTGAGTTCCTTCGACAGCAGACGCTAAATCTTTTGCTAAACATTGACGAAACTGTCTTCCGAAAGAGACTGTTGGTTAGATATGTAAGGAAGCCGAACGTATTGCGAATGTAGAGTAGTATATTGCAAACGATGTTGAAATCTAAATCTTGCGAACCAGAAATACTAAAGATTGCTGTAGGAATAGATGTGACCAAATAAACTATATTTATAGCGAATATAAGCGTCAAATTGCGTGTTGCACTAGCCGCCACAGAATTGGGGTTGTTATTCCCCCGGCGATATTTAGCGCTGGACGCGCAGCAAAAGAATCCTAACCGATACAAAAGGCTTACGTCCAAAATCAAGATTAGAAACGTTGGTAGAATAAACGTGCTGACCGCCTGTATTTTCAGCCACTCAATATAAATTGGAAGATAGGGCGAATTAAGGTCACAGCAGATGAAACGCTTAATGTTCATTTGATTGCCTTTGTCTGAATCGTACAAGAGGTGGGAATTTAAGAGAAGAATGAATATCATAAAACCTACCACTTGCAGAATTGATCTTCGCTGGCTTTTCGTCTGACCGAGACTGCTGAGTGGACGATATATCAACCAAGTCCGCTGGAACGTAACAACTATCAAAAACCATGGTTCCATCATGCCGAACGAGACGGCAATCCATTGGCGAAATTTGCACAAGACAGCGCCGACTTTTTTTTCATTTGGATAATCCGAATAACTGTACCATTTCCACAGCAATGACACATAAAGAAGGACGATGTCTATGAGTGAAGTGAAGAACATGATTATTGTATTGGGTGAACGACGCAAATCTTTATTCCTCAAGAAAATTATCATGACGAAGAGGTTGCCCAAAGTTCCGATGACGACGTAGACTAGAGGGAAAACCTTCCAGACCATCATAACATCCATGCTGCTTTTGTGGCTCTATTACTGTCGGCTGCCCGATGTCGCCTGTCGGCTGCTCGATGTCGGCTGTCGGCTGTCGCAATCGAAGCCTGTCTCGGTTACAAACTGACCTCGTTTTGATGTCGTAATCAAGCTGAGGAAGATTCTTCCACTTTTGTTGCTACTGATCTCTGTATGAGATGAAATGGTGGTGGTGGTGGTGGCGGCGGCGGTGGTGGCGATGGTGGTGATGGTGGTGATGGTGGTAGTGGTGGTGGCGGAGACTGCAGTGACGACGTAGATATTAATAGTCGGCGGAGTGATGGTCGTTATGATGGTGGCGATATTGGAAGTAAGGGCGATGTCGATATTTGTGCAGGCTATGTTGGACAGAATAGATGCGTTTGTGGCGATGATGCTGTAGGTGTGAAGATGGCGGTGGTGACGACAGTGTGGTAGTAGTGGTGGCGGTGGCGGCGGTGGTGGAGGACATGGTTGTGGTAATGGCGGTGGTGGTGGTGGTGGTGGTGGTGGTGGTGGTGGTGGACATGGTTGTGGTAATGGCGGTGGTGGTGGTGGTGGTGGTGGTGGTGGTCATTGTTGGAGGAATCGTAGCAATTCGCAGATACTATTTTACTTTTAAATGATGTTTGTTGATATTGGAATAATAGAATCTAGAATTGTTTGCATACCTTGATGACAATGATGGCAGCGTTTCCAGTTCTTGTTAGAGATAGTAGTAGTAGTAGTAGTAGTAGTAGTAGTAGTAGTAGTAGTAGTAGTAGTAGTAGTAGTAGTAGTAACAGCAGCAGCAGCAGCAGCAGCAGCTTAGCCCTTGGTCAGTTCTGACTGAGCAGCACTATGATCCAAGACCTTCCGACCGCGACCAACTCGCTTTTGCTTTGCGTTTCTTAAAGATATAGCGCATATAAGACTGCATTAACTAATGCCTCTCACATTTATTTTCTTCCTGTATTAATTATATTTGTGTGTGTGTGTATGTAAATACACATACACACACATATATGTATGTATATATATATATATATATATATATATATACATACATACATACATACATACATACATACATACATACATACATAATACATATATACATATATATATATATATATATATATAATATATGTATATATATATATATATATATATATATATATATATATATACAAGGCGTGGTGAATAAACTGTCGTCTAAATCAGTGCTTCTCAAACTATTTGATGTGGCATACCGGCAGTTGTTTTTTCTCCAATGTGCCAGGGACCGGTAATATTTCTTAGTAATATTAATTTATACTGGAAACAATATGTTTAATGAATATAATAAAAGTTGATAATTGTTTTCTTATATTTATTTTGTAAACAAATGATACAATATTACATAAGCATTTATAAGTATATTATAATGCTTCTTTCTTTTCTGGAAACTCGCCATGCACCGGCAGCTGATGGCTCGCGGATCGGTACCGGTCCGCGGACCACCACATTGAGTTGCACTGGTCTAAGTTACGTGAAACTGAAAATAACACTGACGTCTCATTTTAACAGATATATTTACCGAAATTGCATAAAAATATTTTGAAATACTAAAGAGTAAATTTATTCAATAAAATCGCCATTATCTTCAACCACGGTCTCTAGATGACTTCGGAATCTCCTGCAACTCTTCTGGACGGTCTACTTGTTTAAGTTGGTGAATGCTGCCATAATACTTGCCTTCAGTGCATCTTTGATATTACAAGGAGTTTTGTTGGCCTCTCGCTCAACTGCGTCCCACACATAATAATCAAGGGGTTTGCAGTCTGGGGAGGTAGTTGGCCAGATGTTAGAGGTGATATCGTCGCAGAAATTGTCTGACAGTCATGACTGGGTTCTCCTGCTTGTGCGGCATGGCGCAGTCTTGCTGCTACCAGCCACCTTCTCGACCCAGGGCAGCACTACATCCTCCAGGCACTTGATGTAGGCCTCCGTGTTGAGTCTGAGGCCGTGTGGGAAGATGAATGGAGGCATAACGTCGCCATCACTAGTGATCATTCCAAACATTATGATGTTGACTGGATGTTTGATTTTTATCACTTTCGGTACATGTTCTCAGATTGCACTGTCACTCAAACACTCTGAAATATTCGTATTGGAGCTTCCAGCTTGAATGCCAAGCAGTACAGCATGTCGTAAATTTCTGGTTGAGTGAATTGCGTCATGGTGCTGTTTTTCTCAGAGACGGTGCCCAACTGATCCTACTATACTGTGTAGTCGACAATCAAAAACAAACAATGCGCATGCGTGAAATAAAAAATTTTTAAATGACGATAATTTACCCACCGCACCCTGTATACATATATATTACATGAGAAAATGTGTGCAAGAGAAATAATACTCTTAAGATTATAAACCTGGAAAATTACAGGACAAGTTATTACACTTGGAAGAGTTAAGGACAACTTATTACATCTTGGAAAGTACAGGACAAGAGAAATTTTTACTTAGAATATTGCAGCTAAGGCTAAAATTTCAAATAAAATATTTAGATTTAGAAACTATTAGCTTTTATTAAAACTAAAAATTTTATTACAAGTTATTACTTCTATTTGTTATAACTTGTTACTTCTATTAAAAATTTAAAATAACTCAAGATATTTTTTGCACTTGAAAAAAATTCATTTTTAAAATTA
>NC_043014.1:14320726-14348226 GCF_006345805.1 Octopus sinensis | reverse complement strand
GGCTTGTGAGTGGTTTTGTAGACGGAAACTGAAAGAAGCCCATCGTATATAGTGTATATATATATAATATATATATATATATATATATATATATATGTATATATATATATATATATGTATTATATGTATGTATGTATTATGTATGTATGTATGTGTATGTATATATTTGTGTGTCTGTGTTTGTCCCCCCAACATCGCTTGACAACCGATGCTAGTGTGTTTACGCCCCCGTAACTTAGCAGTTTGGCAAAAGAAACCGATAGAATAAGTACTAGGCTTACAAAGAATAAGTCCTGGGGTCGATTCGCTCGACTAAAGGCGATGCTCCAGCATGGCCACAGTCAAATGACTGAAACAAGTAAAAGAGTAAAAAGAGAGTATATATATATATATATATATATATAATATATTACGCTTATGTGTGAGTGCATATCCGTGAGTATGTCTAAGAGAGAGATAGAATGGAGAGTGAGAGAGAGAGAGAGAGAGAGAGAGAATGTGTGTGTGTGTGTGTGTGTGTGTGGTGTGTGGTGTGGTGTGTGTGTGTGTGTGTGTGTGTGTGTGTGTGTGTGTGCGTGCGTGCGTCTGTATCTATACTTCATATAATTCAGTGAATGATATACGCTTCGCTGAGAAACCACTTCATCCGAATGAAAATACTCTGTGTCCGGTATATTCCGCACGATTTGCGCATGAAATCGCTTGTCGTGTTCACCATCCGTAGTGTACCAATGATTAGTCCATTTTCAGATTTATAACTTACAAATGCATGATATAACTTCATATAAATAAATAATATCTTAACTTAATTAAATTATTAAAGCATTCAAAACCGCAACAATTCCTTGTTCTTTTTTTTCAATATTCCTACTTGATAGTTTTCGTAAATG
Organism: Octopus sinensis; assembly: GCF_006345805.1. NCBI lineage: Eukaryota > Metazoa > Mollusca > Cephalopoda > Octopoda > Octopodidae > Octopus > Octopus sinensis. The sequence goes on along the minus strand of NC_043014.1, from coordinate 14,347,336 downwards.
ATATTATTTGCTTCGATGTGAACATAATAACATCAAATAACTATTGATTTCTCTCAATAAAACTGCATATCAACAGGTTCTTCGATCAGTGCTTTGTGGTAAAACCGTTAATTTACCCATTACGCTATCGTAACGGTTTTGCATAGCCGTCAATAGATTAGTATACATTAATTTACAGTCCTCACCAGTATAATTAAAAGCATTGTCCCAGGAAGTTTGATTTACAGAAATACATTTTTTCGTCGATTTATTCTGATAAAAATTATCACAAAATTCAGTCACTTCAGCCTGGACTTTTCTGAAGTGATTTACTTCATCGAAAAAATCCGGCGTTTGTTGTTTAATTTTTTCCAACAAAGCTCGTTTAAAATGGTCGTATAAAATGTAATCTATCCGACTGTAAGACTTATATAGCTGTCGGTTTTGTTCTGTTTGTCTGTTGTTCGAAACGTCGGTTTTACGGTAGCCACCTATATTGACTTTGCGAAAAATAATGTCTTTCGTTTTCCAGCACATTAAACGTCGTAGCAAAATAAGAGACTCATAGAAATATTCGACGATCATTACAAGGGAAAATTCGTTGTCAAGATCTTGCAAGTAACGCGTGATTTCTTCGGTTGAATAAGACGCAATCGATTTCCTGCCCGCGGGAAATCCGAGAGGTACGCCCAAGCAGTGGGCCATGAGATTCTCTGTAAGCGAAAAATTTCGGGGAATGCAATAATGTTCAGAAAAGGTTTTACTTTTATAAATCGCTTCATACTTGTGATAGTCGTTCAAATATTGAGAAACATAATCAGTCTCGTTTAAAACCACGTAATCTTTTATTTTAAAATAATGGAAGGTTGATAAGAAGCGATCATACGGTTCTCGGATACTGGTGATGTATACAGTGTCTTTAGGCATTAGAGATCGCATAATAGAACGGTTGTAAATTGAATGTTCCATCAGGATGTTGTAGGCAGTACTACAGTTCTTGCAGGAAGGTGGCCGATAGTCTATTTTTTCCATCAGGTATGGCCAACCAAGATAAATATGGGTGCCAACCGGAAGTACAAACGATAAATTTCTTGTGTAACCAAATCGTCGTATCACAGTAGCCATTGTTTCGGTCGCACATTTCATACATTTTATAAATACCAAATTTTGTTTTTCTTTACACGAAGTTGACAGCTTTAAAGTTATTTGCTTCTAAAATAGGAAGAAAGAAAATTGATTTATTATCACAGGTAGAAGGAAAATTGAGATTTATGAATGTGTCAGTGACAGCATTGAGGAACATGGAGAATAAAAGAAAACAAAAAGAGGCACAAACATACTTACAGAAAATGGAGGAAAATAATAATCACACCTAATAGGGTTAAGGGATTTTTATCCAGAACATAATAATACTAAAATAATAAACGCATATAAGCTATAAAAGAAAACAATAGGTGCAGCTATGGTTGTGTGGTTAGCAAGCTTAACAAGTTCGTTTTGCAACCACATACGGTTTCAGGTTCAATCCCACTACGCAGCACTTTGGGCAAGTGTCTTCTGCTATAGGGAGAGTTTACGAAAAAAACAAAAGACGAAGACACGAGGTGTACAAAACAAACAGCTGTATAAGTATAACGCTCAAGAATAGAAAAAAGTCTTTTACGTTTCGAGCCTACGCTCTTCTACAGAAAGGGACACAGAAAAAAACAAGGAGAGAAAATAATGTGTGTAGTGGCTAACGCCTCATACCGACCAATGCCTTGTGAGTGAATTTGGCTGACGAAAACTGTGTAGAAGCCTGTTTTGTGTGTGTGAGTGTGTGTGTGTGTGTGTGCGTGTGTGTGTGTGTGTGTGTGTGTGTGTGTGTGTGTGTTTATCACCACCAACCCAGCCACAACTTGACAACCAGTATTGGTTTGTCTACGTTCCCATAACTTAGCAATTCGCAAAAGTGTCTGATAGAATACATACCAAACTTTAAAATAGCATAAGTATTGGCAGCGATTTGTTCAACTAAAACCTTTCAAGGTAGTACCCCAGCATGGCCGCAGTCCAATGACTGAACCATGTAAAGGATAATTAAATCATAAATTGGATGACTGTTGATAAAATGGTGGTGAGTCGGTAGGAAACCATTGATATCATTCCTTTAGACATCAGGCTTTTTTCAGGCTCTGTCTCAGATAATGTTTGCCTGATTTGAAAAACAGCTTTTGCGTTGGAATGAAGCAGCAGAAATATACTCTTTTACTCCTTTACCTGTTTCAGTCATTTTGACTGTGGCCATGCTGGAGCACTACCTTTAGTCGAGAAAATCGACCCCATGACTTATTCTTGTTATTCTATCGGTCTCTTTTGCCGAACCGCTAATTTACGGGGACGTAAACACACCAGCATCGGTTGTCAAGCGATGTTGAGGGGACAAACACAGACACACAAACGTATACACACACATACATACATACATACATACATACATACACACACACACACACACACACACACACACACACACACACACACACACACACATATATATATATATATATATATATATATATATACGACGGGCTTCTTTCAGTTTCGGTCTACCAAATCCACAATCCACTTACAAGGCTTTTGTCGGCCTGAAGCTATAGTAGAAGACACTTGCCCAAGGTGCCGCGTAGTAGGACTGAACCCGGAACCATGTGGTTCGTAAGCAAGCTACTTACCACACATCTATTCTTACGCCTGTATTAAAGAACAATTGATGGAATCTTTCACAATGATCATACATTTCCCCTCACTCAAGGTAATTAACGACTTACCAGCAATGAAATAATTCCAAGGCAAATGAAACCGAATTCAGTACTCGATATACAAGGAGCTCGCCACTACTTTGTCATTAGTCTTTACACTGGTCACCATACACATTATATTATTCCTACCGTGACTTAATTTGGCAACAAGAAACGTAATTTTAGTGTCAGTCTTTGGCCCCCCCTCTTAACCATTTGCTGGTCCTTTGTATCACATATGATACACAGAATGCATTTCCCTAGCGTCTTTGCATGATATATGGTTCACCTTTCCAATTTTTTCCGACCACCAGAGTAACTTTGGACTTTACACTATTCAGAATGTATGAAACAAAGGTTAACTAAAAGTCTGAAAAACAAGCATGGTTGGGTGGACGACCCCTGTTGTACTCTTTCGCCTCAACTTTCTTTCTCTCACTCTTTCTTCCTGTTTCTTGAGTAACGCTGCGATGGACTGGCGTCCCGTTCAGCTGGGGGGAATACATACGCCATAGAAACCGGGAAACCGGACCCATGAACCTGACTAGGCTTGAAAAGGGCGCATAAATAAAAAGGAAATAATAAAAGATTGGCAGATGCCACACTGGGTATATTCTGGCTTTCACATTCTGAGTTCAAGTTCCACCTATGTGGACAAGCTGGCATTTAAGAATCTATGAAAATGCCTTGAACAAGGAATGTGTTAAGCTAAATGAGAAGACAATTATCTACAATGGTGAAAAATAATGTAACGTTTCTCTTTATAATGTGCAGGGAGCTTGTGGCAAATAACGTTGAAAGAAAGTAAGATCTCGGCCAAACTGCCGCACCATAACTAGGACATTGACTAAGGGGTGAGCTGGCAGAATTGTTCATGCATCGAACAAAATACTTCGTAACATTTCTTCAGGCTTTTCAAGAGTTCCACTTTGCTTTTCATCATTTTGGAGTCGATAAAATAAGTATTAGCTGGGCAGTGGGGTCGATGTAATTGACAAGCCTTTCCCTTATAATTTCAGGCCTCGTAACTATAGTAGAAAGAATTAGCAGAACATTCTCCTCTTTTGATGATGGCATTTTTCTAAGATATATACATCAAAAGATATTCCAGGCAAAATAGCTAATATAATTTTTAATATATTTATATAACCAAAATAACAACAAAATATACACGTCATTTAAATGATAAAGAGAGTTCTGAATTATCCTAAACATCCACGTAATAACGTTCTCATCACTAATTCAGCAAGTAGTGTAGTGGTTAGCACAACTGTTTAATAGGCAGAAGGTCATGTGTTCCAGACTTGCGGGAACCTTATCCTTTGTTTTAGGCATGGATATGTGGTAAGGAGCTTGCTTCCCAATCATACGGTCCCGGTTCAGTCCCACTGCGTCACACCATGAGCAAATGTCTTCTACTAAAGTCTCGGGCCGACCAAAGCCTTGTGAGTGGATTTGGTAGAGGGAAACTGAAAGAAGCTCGTCATGTGCAGGTATGTGTGTGTTAGTGTGTTTGTGTCTCTGTAACTTAGAGGTTCCGCAAAAGTGACAAACAGAATAAGTACTAGACTTAAAAAATAAGTTCCGGGATCGATTTACTCGACTAAAACTCTGCAAGGCTGTGCCCCAGCAAGGCCACAATCTATTGACTGAAACAAGTAAAAGATAAAAGATAAACACCGTGAATTCTATACTTCACTGGGGAGGTCTAATATCACCGAAAAATGTACACAATTGTCTGACGTAATTACCGCAGTCATTGAGTTAATGAAATCTTTCCTACGCCACTTAATTATTTATAATTAGACTTTCAACGCTCGTTACATTAAATATATTAGAAGTAAATTAATTATTGTTACAAGTAGTAAGATTTTTTGCCGAACTTGACTTTTAACAAGTATCAAGTTTGCTTCATAAATGTCAAACGCGGCTTACTTTCCTAAAGTTTTCTTTAAAATCAAGATTTATTTCTGCTTTTATTATTTTCAATGAAAACAAGACAGTTAGCAGGCGGAATCATTAGCACACCCGACAAAACGCTTAGCGGCTTTTCTTCCGGTTGCACGTTCTGAGTTTAAATTCCATTGTGGTTAACTTGGCCATTAATCATTTCGGGATCAATAAAATATGTAGCAGTCGAGCACTGCGATCGACGTAATCGACCATCACCCTCCTCCTCCTCCTCCCAACTCTCAAGCCTTGTTCAAATAGTAGAAAGAATTAAAGACTAATTTTCAATGAAAGTTAAGGCAGCAGATTGGCCGATGTGGAGGCGCAATGGCCCAGTGGTTAGAGCAGCGGACTCGCGGTTGGAGGATCGCGGTTTCGATTCTCAGACCGGGCGTTGTGTGTGTTTATTGAGCGAAAACACTTAAAAGCTCCACGCGGCTCCGGCAGGGGTGGTGGCGACCCCTGTTGTACTCTTTTGCCCCAACTTTCTCTCACTCTTCCTTCCTGATTCTTGAGTAACGCTGCGATGGATTGGCATCCCGTCCAGCTGGGGGGAATATATACGCCACAGAAACCGGGAAACCGGGCCCATGAGCCTGGCTAGGCTTGAAAAGGGCGCATAAATTTAAAAAAAAAAAAAGATTGGCAGATGCCACACAGGACATATTCTGGCTTTCACATTCCGAGTTCCACCTATGTGGACAAGTTGGCATTTAAGTTGGCATTTTGCTTTCACCCTTTCGGTATCTGCAATTTTAAGCACCTCTCTCGTACTGGGGTCCAATCTAATCGTCTGTTCCCTGCTCGCAATTTCCTAGTTTTATTTCTATGTAAGAAATTATTATTTTCAGGGAAACTAATTAATAAAACGATTAATTTGCTTTCTGCCCTTAACTTTATTCATTTAAGACATTCTGCTGCAGCCATCCTGGGGTACCGTCTTGAAGGGTTTCATCGAAAAGTCGACTCCAGTACTTACTTTTAAGCTTGCTTTTTATTCTATGGGTCTTTTTTGCCGAACCGCTAAGTAACGCGGGCCGAAACAAACTAACACTGGTTATCAAGCAAAAGTGGGGAATAAATACAAGCATAAACACACGCATAAACACACGCATACACACACGCACACATACACACACACACACACGACGATCTTCTTTCAGTTTCAGTCTACCAGATTCATTTAAAGTCGACCCGAGGCTACAATAGGAGATACTTGTCTCCAAGTCGTCGCGCATTATGACTGAACTCAGAAACATGTGGTTGAGAATGAACTTTCTACACAACCACACCTGCTTTAATAATTTTGAATATATATTTTGATATATATATCACGTGATCACGTGACCGACCAGTCCATCAGATGTAGTTACACATCGCTGGTCACAATGCGTTCGCATTGTTTTAGCCTTCGAATGACGCCACTCCGCTGGCTAAGCGAGCAGGCCAACAGAAGAAAGTGGGAGAAAGAGTGGTGAAAGAGTACAGCAGGGATCACCACCCCCTGCCGGAGCCTCGTGGAGCTTTTAGGTGTTTTCGCTCAATAAACACTCACAACGCCCGGTCTGGGAATCGAAACCGCGATCCTACGACCGCGAGTCCGCTGCCCTAACCACTAGGCCATTGCGCCTCCACACACCACACACAACACACACCTATATATATGTATATATATATAGACATATATATATATATATATTATATATATATATATATATAAGGCTTTGGTCGGCCCGAGGCTATAGTAGAAGACACTTGCCCAAGGTGCCACGCAGTGGGACTGAAGCCGGTACCATGTGGTTGGTAAGCAAGCTACTTACCACACAGCCACTCCTACGCCTATGTACAGTATATTATTACGAACCATTATCTTCTGACTTCAGTCCTTGTTGAAGTTGACTTTGCCTAGCTTTTTCTTCTGAGCATCAATAAAACATCTAAGTACCAGCTAAGAACTAAGGTCGATCTCGCTTGGTTGTTCTCAACCGGAGTCCATATGGCCCTAGAGGATCCATACAAGATTTTGTGGGGGTTCACGTAACAAAATAGCAAATTGGGAATCCACGATAGTGTGTTAAAGACTCATGAAAAATTTTAGTTTAGATGTATGCGTTGGTGTGTATTGCGAGAAACAGCTGGGTTTCTTTCTCTTACATTCTGCATAGTTCAACCTACACAAGTGAATGTGTGAAAAGCAAAATAGGAATTTTGAAAGAAGCTTCTACAAAAGGTTTCGAAAAATTGAATGGCTATGGGGATTCACACGAATAAAATAAAGTAATCAATGGGGTCCGTAAATAATAAATGGTTGAGAACCCCTGATCTAGCTAATTATCCCTATTCCTCACTAACTGAGGCATCTTTTTATTCTCCATGCAAGAAATCAATATAAACGATTATGTTTTACCTGCAGTTCATCGCTTTGGTGAAAGTATCTGTTGTTGAAATAGTGTTGGAATATTGATAGGTTGGTCGGATGTTTCTGAATAATTTTGTTAATATAGAAGAGAATGTAGCTGTAGGAGCATATCATGACCATAAAGAGGATCTTGGTGCTTTTACGAAGAATCATGTTGTTCCAAACGATTATAGTTCTTTGGCAGATTGTCTTCTCAGATGTTTCCAGTAAACTGTGAAGATAGAAAATAAGCATTAAAACTGTCGTAACGATGTGTATGACATGTATTATGTATATACAAACGTCGGACGGAGCTACCACTGTATCTATCCTCTTTTATCGCGGGTGTTTGGTTAAAAAACACAGCAATACAAGAATGAGTAGTAAATGAAAGGAGGCGAGCTGGCAGAAACATTAGCACGCCGGGCGAAATGCTAAGCAGTATTTTCAAATTCCGCTTTCGGGGTCGATAAATTAAGTACCAGTTACGCACTGGGGTCGATGTAATCGACTTAATCTCTTTGTCTGTCCTTGTTTGTCCCCTGTGTGTGTAGCCCCTAGTGGGTAGTAAAGAAATAGCGATTTCGTCTGCCGCTACGTTCTGAGTTCAAATTCCGCCGAGGTCGACTTTGCCTTTCACCCTTTCGGGGCCGATTAAATAAGTACCAGTTACGCACTGGGGTCGATATAATCGACTTAATCCGTGTGTCTGTCCTTGTTTGTCCCCTCTGTGTGTAGCCTTTTGTGGGCAATAAAGAAATTAGAATGAGTGATAAATGAATCGTCTCCATGCACTTTGTAAATGGAATGAATAGTAGATTGATTGACACCGAACTCGCAGCTCACAGCAGCAAAGCTTCCCCGCTATGCATTTTCTTGATCAACTCTACCCTTTTCCTGTAGAGAATACACTTGTCTGCGTCGCTTGTTAGGATCAAGTGCCTTTGTATTTTCTCTGTTCACTGCTCCCATTTTGATGGGTTCGTATACGTATAAAACATACGCAGCATTGCTGTATGGTCACGGAAATACAAGCGATAGTCAGTGCAATGTGGTTGGTCGTTGGGGTACGTTTTGTTGTACAAGTAGATAGATAGATAGATAGATAGATAGATAGATAGATAGATAGATAGATAGATAGATAGATAGATAGATAGATAGATAAGTTTCTTTATTGGCCACGCAGGGCTGCACACAGATGGGACAAGTTACAAGGTAGAGCTTTTCTTTTGGGGGATGAAGAGAACAAAAAACAAAAGAAAAAAAAGGGGGGTGGCGTAGGTTTTCGATCAAGAGGGATCGTAAAAGGGAAGAAAAGAACAAAAACAAAAAAAATTGAATAAAATAAAAAGAATAAAAAGAAAAAAAAAGAAAAGGAAAAGGAACAAAAGGAAAGAGAAATGAAAAAAAGAAGAAAAAAGGGGAAAAAAAGGGGAAGAGGAAAAAAAAAAGAACGATCAATAGGGATCGTGTATCACAGTGTTATGATATATGGTGTAAAGGGGAAAGCAAGTAAGGTTTATCCGTTGGAAGAAAAGCCTACGAAAAAGACCACGGTAACCTTGGTCAATATTGTTATATGTTACCACATTTGTTTGCAAGTGGGTAACCCTCTGTTTTCAATTTCTGGGTTCATAGGATTATGCTCAAGGTGGCTTCGTCATTCATACGTGCCATCCTTGCTACATTCACCCATCTTTTTTTAAAACATTCGCTAGACAAAACTTGCCTCTCTACTCTCACTTTCCTTTTCAAGTGGTACTTGAAGAAGTTGATGAGAGATTGACCAGAGAGGAAAGTGTTTGTCTCTAATCCTTTCAGACGCGTCTACCAGATACATTCTTTCGCCATAGCCACAAGGATGATGAAAATAGCTCTTCCTTCCCGTTTGAAGGAAGGAGGCGTGACAATATTGACGATAGACTCAGCTGATAAACCGACTCGTCCCACACGTGACAGCAGTTGTTCGACATAAGCCCACAGGTCGGGAATTGTTGGACAATGCACGAGTGCGTGCAGAACGGTTTCGTCGCTCTGACCGCATCTCGGGCAGGTCGGCCCCGTATTTCTCGAGCCGTGTCTGTAGAGCTTATCCCGAACGGGTAGCGCTTCTCGGTAGCATTGCCAGGCCAGGGATCTCTGGAAGTTGTCCATGGGCCCTGGCCCGAAAGTCGTCCTGAACAGGCGGGTCAGGTACTCCTCGTCGACGTCCAGGTTCGCCCCGAGCTCGTCGTCGTACCCCCTCCACTAATCCCCTATAGAATGCTTTGGTTGTGTTGAAGTCACTCAAGGTCGACCCGGGACGGCAGAGTTGCTTGAGAGCAACGCGACACTCGCGGTGCCATTCGCCCTTCCTCGGCCTCTTTTTGATCCACGACTGCAGTTCGGTCATGGAGGCGAGCTGCGGGAAAGCGTGCCTCACAAACGGCGACCACACCTGTTCACCGTCGTCTACATAGAGCCAGAGATGTCGCAGTCTCAGCGCGTGTCTGCGCATCATCAACCACGGCATGCCCAGCCCTCCTTTTAGCAGGTGTTGACAGCAAATGGATCGCCTGACCATCGGGACGCATCCTTTCCACAAGAAGCGAAAGAGAATGCGTTGTAGTTTGGTGATGGTAGGGTCGGGGCAAGGTACGACGGTCAGGCGGTAGTAGATGACAGACGCGATGTACGTGTTCGCCACCTCCGCCCGACCTTTTAGGGACAGTTTCCTCTCGGCCCATTGCCGGGCGAGAGTGACCACCCTACTCGTTATCTCGTTCCAGTTCTTCTCCACTTGGAGGTCCGGACCAAACCAGACCCCGAGCAACTCAACCGGGCCGTCGGTCCAGCGTCCCACGACGGAGGCGCTGGTGGACGGCATGGGCTTGCTTCTCCAGGTGCCTAGTCGCAAGCCCACTGACTTTTCCGGGTTGATTTTCGCTCCTGTCACCGCTTCGTAGTTTTTCAGTGTCTCGCCGACCTGCTCGATGTGCTCGTGGCTAGACACTATGACGGTGACGTCGTCCGCGTATGCAGACACGCTCGTCCCGCATCCCAGTTCTCGCGGGATGCCCCTCAAAGTTGCCAGCTTCCGCAATAATGGCTCGAGAGTCAATACGTATAGAAGCGACGAGAGGGGGCATCCCTGACGGACCGAACGTGCGATGTCGAAGGGTCTCGATAGATGTCCATTCACGCGAATTACCGAACGGATGCCCCTGTACAAAGCGGCTATCCAGCCGCGGAAGACGGGACCGAAGCCTGCCGCTCTGAGGACCGCCTCCAAGTATCGATGGTCTACCCTATCGAAAGCTTTCGATTGATCCAAATTGATCAGCGCCCCACCCATGCCAGGTTCGTTAACTACCCTGTCTATGATGTAGCGCATCAGGTGGAGGTTGTCATGGATGGTCCGGCCCGGCACGGCGCATGTTTGCGCCCTGTCGACCAGTTTCTCGATGACAAGCGCCAACCTCTTGGCTAGCACCTTGGCCAAAATTTTCAAGTCTGCATTAAGCAGAGTGATGGGCCTAAAGTTATCTATTACATTTCCCTTGTTTAGATCTTTCTTCAGCAGTGTTACGGCTCCTCGGCTCACAAAACCAGGAATGCTCCCAGATAGATAGATAGATAGATAGATAGATAGATAGATAGATAGATAGATAGATAGATAGATAGATAGATAGATAGATAGATAGATAGATAGATACGCAGGCATACCTCAACTTACGTCGATAACTGGTTTCAAGACATTCTTAACTCCAAAAACTACGTAACACGAAAAAGAATTTTTAAAATTTTATTAGCTTACATACGTTTTAATAAATACTTTGTACATATTTCCACATGTATCTTATTTATTTTTCTTCGTTTTCCTCTTCAATATTGGTTTGGAGGTGTCTTTTTTACTATTTTTATTTTTATTACTATCATTTCATTTTTATTATTTTAGCATTTTATTATTCTATTTTTATTATTACTATCTTTTTTATTAATGACGGCTAATTGTAGTATTTGTTACCGAAAGAACGCTGGTTCACACATACAAACATTTACATACTTCTCTTGTACACGCACACACATACACACATATACTCAAACAGAGTTGAAACGCTGTTTGACTTTTCTTTTCAGCGTTGAATGTTCACCATCCCACTTCCATCACACGCACACATACACACAAACATTCACATACCTCCCTTTTACCTACACACTCATATACTCACACAGAGTTGAAACGCTGTTTCATTTTTTTTTCACCATACAATTTCCATCATCCCGCTACCAATTTGCCATCACCCCTTCCTTCCTTATTCATCTATCACCCTTTCCTTTCTCATTCATATCTTGTGACGGAGAAAAACACAAGAGTGTTATTATAGTAGATGATTTTAAAATATGTTCGCCATGACCAACGGAAAGTCGAATAAATCGACTGAAGTCGAAATGCCTTTCTTATTTCTCATTAATTTCCTTGAAAACGAAAACGACGGAAAATCGAAAAAGACGTAACGCGAAACGACATAAGTTGAGGTTTGCCTATATATGTGTATGTATGTATGCATGCATGCATGTATGTATGTGTGTATTTACGTATTTTTGTATATGCGTTTGTATGCATGTATACATGTTATTCATCTATCACCCTTTCCTTTCTCATTCATATCTTGTGACGGAGAAAAACACAAAAGTTTTTTTTTAAATATGTTCGTTGGTCATCCAACGGAAAGTCGAATAAATCGACTGAAGTCGAAATGCTTTTTTTTTTTCATTAATTTCCTTGAAAACAAAAACGACGTTAAATCGAAAAAGACGTAACGCGAAACGACATTGGTTGAGGTTTGCCTATATATGTGTATGTATGCATGCATGTATGTGTGTGTGTATTTACGTATTTTTGTATATGTGTTTATATGCATGTATACATGTTATTCATCTATCACCCTTTCCTTTCTCATTCATATCTTGTGACGGAGAAAAACACAAGAGTATGTATGTGTGTATTTATGTATTTTTACATATGCGTTTGTATACATGTATACATGTATGTATGTGTAAATCGGGTCACTACGCCTCCGACTCGATAACAGACCAACAATATCTTTTATTCTCTCTCCAGTATTTTTACTAAATGTTTGTCATATAACCAGCAGCTAAATGAGATTACAACTAACCTTAGCATGCAATAAAACCATATGTAACGAACAGAATAGCATTGTCTGCATCTCTTGTTTGTCATGTGATATATCGTCTGCTCATTCTACTTTGCCATGTGATATACAGGGACTTGATCTCTCAGTACAGTACATTTTTCTTTCTCCTTCTTTCTCCCTTTCTCAATCAAGCTCTCTCCCCTTCTTTCCTTCTATTTCTCTTTTTATCTCTTTCTGTCTCTTTCTCCCATTCTCTCTCTTTCTTCCCTTCTTTCTTCTTTCTTTCTTTCTTTCTTTCTTTCTCAATCAAACTCTCTTTATCTCCCCTTCTATTTCTCTTTCTCTTTTTCTCAATCAAACTCTCTCCTTCTTTCCTTCTATTTCTCTTTTTCTCTCTCTCTCTATCTATCTATCTATCTATCTATCTATCTATCTCCCTCTCTTTCTCTCGTTCTCACTTTATGTAACAACGTCCATCCTATTCATTACCTTCATCATATACTTCGCTGTCAGTCCCTCTTAATTTTTCTCTTTTCGTTAACTATCTTTCTCACTCATTCCCATTACTTGCATCTCACACTCCTCTATCTCTCTTTCTAGTCTTTCTCCTCCCCACATTACTAAACCCACAAAAGACATACAGACATGCACACATACCACATACACACATTTAATGGATTAGCTATCCACCATCTTAACCAATCAGGTTGCTTGTCGGCTGTACAAGCTAACGAGAGATCCTGAACTCAGTCCTTTGTTCCGTTTGAAAGAGCAGCCCTATTTTCCTTACATCACTCCGTATAGTGTTGAAAAGGCCATAGACACAGCGGCTAATGTAGTTCTAAATACATAGTGTCGGTAAACAAAAGACAAGAACGTCTTCCATCTTTGATCATAGGTGTTCGATCCTGGACTGACTCGGGTTAAAAATAAACAACAGCAACAGAACAGGAACAACACCAGCAGCAATACGCTTCGTATTTTACATGGCATGAGATATGTGCATGCCATTTTGAAGTTGGCTTAATATTTTGATTTTTATTCGCAGAGAAATCGATTTTGTCTGTTTTGGAGTTTGACATTTGAAACTCTGATGTTCAACAAAGAAAATATTTAATAAAATATTTAGACAAAAAATAATTGGAAGTAATTAGTTGCTAATATAGCGTAGAAGTAAAATTAAAGAAAGGAAAATGAAAAACAGAAAAGGAAACGAAAAAAAATGGTGAATTGGTATTTCTAAGCGATGGGCGAAAAGCAAAAGAAAACCAAGGCTGTTCAAATTGAATGCCGTGTAAATCGAGGGACAACGACTTGAGTTTGTTTGTGTGTGTGTGTGTGTGTGTGTGTGTGTGTGTGTGTGTGTGTGTGTTGTGTGTGTGTGTGTGCGCGTGTGTGTGTGTGTGCGTGTGTGTGTGAATGTGTGTGAGCGTGTGAGAGAGAGAGATAGTGAGTTTGTGTGTGTGTGAGTATGTCTGAGGGTGTGCGTGAGTGTGCGTGTGTGTGTGCGTATGTGTGAGAGAGAGAGAGTGAGAGTCAGTGTGTGTCTGTGTATGTGTGTGTTTGTCTGTATGTGTGTGTGTTAGTCTGTGTCTGCGTGGGAGTACGTCTCAGGATGTGCGTGTCTATGTGTGTGTGTGCGAGTGTGTGTGTGTGTGTGCGAGTGTGTGCGAGAGCGTGCGCGTTGGTGTGTGCGAGCGTGTGTTTGTGCGTGTGTGTGAGTGTGTCTGTGTATCTGTGCATGTGTGAAGAGAGAGGGAAAGAAAGAAAGAAAGAAAGAAAGGAAGGAAGGAAGAAAGAAAGAAAGAAAGAAAGAAAGGAAGAAAGAAAGAAAGAAAGAAAGAATGAAAGAGAGAAAGAGAGAGAGAGATGCATATTTTTCCAAGTGCACATAAAGCTCGTTACCCAGTTTCCATGTCGTACGAGTGACCGAGAGAACAGCACTCCCCTTCAACAGGACGCCCTTAAAAGGGCTCCAAGGCCACCAATTGTTGATGGAAGGGAACAAGTCAATTACATTGACCCCAGTACTTGAGTTATACTTTATTTTATTGACCCCAAAAGGATGAGAAGCGAAGTCGGCTCTCAGTGTGATTTGAACTCAGAATGTAAAAAAATCGGAAGAAATGCCACCAAGCCTTTCATCCGACGCGCAACCGATTCTGCCAGCTGGCCACCTAATGCACACATCTGGGGGTAATTAAAGCGGATACAGTACAGGAAAGACATGGATCATTAGGCATTGCTGTGTGGTAAAGAAGCTCGATTTGCAAATACGTGTGGTTTCGGGTTCGATCCCACTGCACAGCAACTTGATCAAGTGTCTTCTACCGGACTTGTGTACGTACGTGCCGATGTGTGTGTGTGTGTGTGTGTGTGTGTGTGTGTGTGTGTATGTGTGTGCACGTGTGTGTGTGTGTGTGCACGTGTGTGCGTGTGCGCCACCCCACCCCCACCTCTCGACATCTGGAAAAAACAGGAGGATCAATAAATCATGATTTTATTAAACATATTGCCGTCTAAGATTCACACACTTATTGCAGCGATTCTTCCGTTTTCCTAAGCCCTGTAAAAAAAATTTAGAAGTTTGGGCCTCTAACCAAACCTTTCGCGATACCCTTAAAGCCAGGAATTTTTCAGCACTCCCTCATGCATCCCCCGTGACATAGTGGTTCGGCAAGTACCAGATTTGAAAAGAAAAATAAGTACTGAAATCAATTTAACCATACTAGGGCACCCTTCAAGATGGTGTCCCAGCATGGTTGCAGTGCAATGACCAAAACAACTAATAGAAGATAAAAGACGATTTCAAATCATATTTAATGTTGCAGGGAAGAAAAACATTACATAATTTTGTCTTGCTGAAAAGTTGTTTTACAACTAACCATTGCTGACAAATGTCTCAATAGGCCAGTTGTGTGACTCCATTGTGACGAGACACCGAAGAAGAATGAAAAATTTCTCCAAGCATAGAAGTGGCTGTGTGGTAAGTAGCTTGCTTGCGAACAACACGGTTCCGGGTTCAGTCCCACTGCGTGGCACCTTGGGTAAGTGTCTTCTATTATAGCTTCGAGCCGACCAAAGGCTTGTGAGTGAATGTGGTAGACGGAAACTGAAAGAAGCTCGTCGTATACATATATGTGTGTGTCTGTGTATATGTTTGTGTGTGTATATGTTTGTGTGTCTGTGTTTGCCCCCGCCCCCAACATCGCTTGACAACCGATGCTGGTGTGTTTACGTATCCGTAACATAGCGGTTCGGTAAAGAGACCGACAGAATAAGCACTAGGCTTACAAAGAATAAGTCCTGAGGTCGATTTGCTCGACTAAAGGCGGTGCTCCAGCATGGCCGCAGTCAAAATGACTGAAACAAATAAAAGAGTAAAAGAAAATCTGTTAGCTATTGATCACCTGACCTTTTATTGAGTTTGTTTGAAGGTGCGTAAAATATCGATCGTGTGTAAAATTGTTTTGATACATAGAATATATTTCCTCAAACATACGTACAAAATTATATACAGGAGTTCGATTCAAGCATTTGTTTTTAGTTTAACATCCAGATTTTTTCAAGAAATATCTTCTAGATGTTTCTTCCACTTCAATCAGAATATAGTGACTTTCAGACCATCCGCTGATTTCAATGTCCTGTGTAAGGAATTTTTGGTATTTAATGAGCTTCTAGACACAGTCATCTTTTTCTTCCCTCAAGTTACAGCAGGTTACTAAACACTTAAATAAAGTGTTGCTAAAAAACTACACATATTTACTTTGTAGTGATGCTATTATGGAAGTTTCAGCGAGCATGTGCAGAGTTGGATTACTTCCGGTAGGCCGCCGGAAGTTCCCTCGTGCGCATGCGCAGGAACTGCAAACTGAAAGCGTTCCCGCTAAATCTTTCTTTTT
Organism: Octopus sinensis; assembly: GCF_006345805.1. NCBI lineage: Eukaryota > Metazoa > Mollusca > Cephalopoda > Octopoda > Octopodidae > Octopus > Octopus sinensis. The sequence goes on along the minus strand of NC_043014.1, from coordinate 14,331,189 downwards.
GGAAGAGCAGCCCTAACGAGTGGACGTGAAACTTCTCTCAGGGAAAACCCTACGTACAGAGAAGCTCTCTCTTCGAAGCGGGAACGGAGACAGTATCTTGTTGGATCACACGAGTGAACATTTGTGAACAGTCTTGTGGACTTGGCTGCCTGTTCGCCCTTAAGAAATATATAGGTATATATTTTACCTGTGAAACCCGAAAATAAAGTATTATTTATTGTTATTGAAGATAGTCGGATTTTGGTTCTTTCTTCGAAAATTGCATCTGACAAGATAAGACAGACACCCCCTCAAGTGTTCCTGAGATTCTCATCTTGTTACAACTTCCAATAAAATAGTATCTTCTTGTAGTGGCCCATCAATTGTGGCAATGTTTCAACGTCACGCCTCTTTTACTCGGATTCAGCGAACGATTCTTCACTCTCTCGCATCAAAAAGCACGCGCTTTAGCTCTGACAACGCAACCTTTGTGATTTTTGTGTCAAGGAAATAAAGCACCATTATCGCCACAATAACGTCGGTCGCATTACATTTTCTAATTTCCTGATCCGCAGTCGGACCTGTTACCATGCTCTATTGTTTCTATCCTAAAATCTTCCTTCAGAGAGATCCTCACGCCATCTCAGTGTGCTTTCTAGATCCTATTCCAATTGTCCACTAGCACTAACGGGACGGACATTCCAAGGACGCCTAAAAATATATGGTCGCACGGACCCATACAGGGTATACACGAGTACATATCTGAAGCCACCATCTTCGCTGCTGTTCATGGGATGATTTGTTAAAACTATAATGTTAGGACTAGAATTAGGGTTTAGCTTTATCCTGAAGAGGCGTCATGCCATTTGTTGCTCCATGTGACCTCCATAGCCGGCTATGGAGGTCACATGGAGCAACAAATGGCATGATGGTAGTGGTGGCGTTGTTACTGGTAGTGTTGTTATAGCCAGCGACAATAGTGATAACGGTGCCGGTTAGGCTGTTGCTGACATGGAAGGGTTCTCTCCCCTGTAGTAGTATTCTTTTTTTTTTCCTAACTTCCTCCCCATATCACAATTTCTTTCTATTTCCTCAAACTCTCCCCTCTTTTTCGTTTGCCATCATATTGAAGGTGTTTTTGTTTTTTAGTTATTTTAGATTTTAAGTTTTCACAAAAATTTTTCGAAGAACTATCAACGTCTTCGAAATCTGAAAGAGGTGAGATCAAAGTAATTAAATGATCCCTTCGCTGTGCTCATGTGTCGCTTCTAAAACAAAATATACAGGTGTTGCTGTGTGGTAAGAAGGCGGTAAGCTGGCAGAAACGTTAGCACGCTGGGCGAAATGCTTTGCGGTATTTCGTCTGCGTTACGTTGTGAGTTCAAATTCCTCCGAGGTCGACTTTGCTTTTCATCCTTTCGGGGTCAATAAATTAAGTACCAGTTACGCATTGGGGTCGATATAATCGACTTAATACCTATGTCTGTCCTTGTTTGTCCCCTCTGTGTTTAGCCCCTTGTGGGTAATAAAGAAATAGGTATTTCGTCTGCCGCTACGTTCCGAGGTCGACTTTGTCTTTCATCCTTTCGGGGTCGATTAAATAAGTACCGGTTACGCACTGGAGTAGATATAATCGACTTAATCCGTTTGTCTGTCTATAACCTCGAGCCGACCAAAGTATTCCGAGTGGATTTGTGTATGAGAGCGTGGGTGTGGATATGTGTGGGGGGTGTCTGTATGTGTGTGTGTGTATATGTGTGTGTATGTGTGTGTGTGTGACTGTGTTTGTCTCCCGCCACCGCTTAACAAACGGTATTGGTGTGTTTACGTCTCCGTAACTTGGCGGTTCGGCAAAAGACAGCTGATAGAATAAGTACCAGTCTTTAAAAAATAAGTACTGGGGTCGATTCATTCGACTAAAATCCTTCAAGGCGGTGCCCCAGCATGGCCACAGTCTAATGACTGAAACAAGAAACACAAAGAAAGCTATTTAAAAATACCTCAACGGATAAACACCAACAATTATTCTCAAACTTACGAAGTGAATGAAGATTTATTGACAGAATTGACTAATAGAATTCTCTCTCTCTCTCTCTTCTCTCTCTCTCTCTCTCTCTCTCTCTCTCTCTCTCTCTCTCTATCTCTATTTGTTTATCTATCTCTATTGACAGAATCGATTAATAGAGTTCTCTCTCTCTCTTTCTCTCTCTCTATCTCTATTTCTGTTTATCTATCTCTATTGACAGAATCGATTAATAGAATTTTCTCTCTCTCTCTCTTTCTCGCACTATCTCTATCTCTCTCTTTATCTATCTCTATCTCTATCGCTCTATCTCTCTCACTCTCTCTTTTATCTCTGACTGTCTCACTTTCTCGCACTATCTCTATCTCTCTCTTTATCTATCTCTATCTCTATCGCTCTATCTCTCTCACTCTCTCTTTTATCTCTGACTGTCTCCTTTAAAGGGAGATAACTCTCATCTTGGTAGATTTATGTCCCTTGGTTACAACAAGATTTGTATTACGCGTCATAGAGATGCAGGTATATCAAATACCATACATCATAAATTCTTGCGTATCTCCCAAATTGCAATTAAGACCAGATTCACTTAAAAAGGGGGAGATAATTACAATATTCGAGACCTCTCTAAAGTTGACATGCCATTCAAGGAAAGGAACCATTAGTTGTCCAGAGATAAATGGACAGTCGTCGATGTGTGTTTCAGTGTGAATAACCGTCATCAGCACAGTTGCCCGACCTTATTTCTACTAATCAAGGAAATCAGAATTATACAAAATAAGTTGAAAATAGTTATGGCCAAGGTAATTTACATAATTTAAACAAAAACCTTAGATAAATAACCCAAAGTAGTCATTAAGCAAATTACTCGTTATATGACTGGTATTATAAGAAATATACTTTTGTCACTGTAGATACTAACAATAATTAATTTGTTGATAATGTTAGCAAATGGCATAAATTAAACGGCATATTTCGCTTTTATTTTTATCCTTCACTCGTTTTAGTCACTGGATTGTGGCTATGGTGGGGTACCACCTTGAAGGGTCTAGCCGAACAAGTGGCCCCTACTACTCAATTCTTTATATTTAATTGGCTGGTGTCTTTTGCCGAACAGTATACTGTGTGTGTGTGTGTGTGTGTGTGTGTGTGTGTGTGTGTGTGTGTGTGTGTCTGTGTCTGTGTGTGTCTGTGTGTGTGTGTCTGTGTGTGTGCGCGCGTGCGTGCGCGTGAGCGTGCGTGTGTGTGTGTGAGTGCCTGTGTGTTGTTCATCTATATATGTATGTATATGTAATAGTTATATATATATATATATATATATATAGATATATATATATATATATATATATTATATATATATATATATATATATATATATATATAAATGGATGAATGAATTAGCCTTTATTTACAGTTAACATGGAAAATTCAATAAACAGTTACCAGGGTAGCAAAATTCACGCAAGTAACAAAGATGTAGCGACCTATTCAAAGGTAGAAACTCCGGGTTAATGTGCAATAATGTCTTGTTGTTGAGATAGGATCTCTTTCTTTCCTGATGGGAAGATTACATTATTTTACACCGTTTGTTCCTTTGGAATAAAACCAATGTTGCCTTCGAAACATATGTCGAAAGTAAAAGAATTTGAATAACACCTGCGTCGTTCAACTCCATTTATTTACTTATATATAATATATATATATATATATATATCTATATATATATATATATATATATATATATATATATATATATATATATATATATATATATATATATATATATAATATATATATATACATGCGAGGGAGTACCCAAAAGAAACCTGAATTTTGCAATATTATTTTATTGACTTAGTTTTACATGTTTACACTTATATCGCCTTCAAAGTATTCTGCATTTAAAGCAATGCATCGGTCCAGGCGCGTTTTCCACTTTACAAAGCAGTGCTAGAACTCTTGCGAAGTGATGCTTTTTAACACCTCCGTCGTTTTTTTTTTTTTTCACCCCTTCCACATAGCACCAGTGATGACCTTCGAAAAAAGATCCGGATCAAGTTCCAACTAGTTGTTTCAGTTTACGACACGCATTCAGTCGTGAGTGCTTTTGATCTTCCGAGAACAAGCTGAGCACAAATTTTGCTGCAACTATTTTCATTCGCAATTTCTCGCTCAAAATTCGTTGGTGTGAGCTTCAGGACACACCACCCATATCAACAAGTTCATGAATTGTTCGGTGACGGTCCTCCAAGATCAGTTCATGAATTTTCATGCTTTTGTTCGTACAGGAGATCGACAGTCGTCCTGTACGAGGCTAGTTTTCAAGCGACAAGTGACCGTTCCTAAAGCGTGGAAACCATTCGTATACTTGTGTTTTGTTCATGGCAGCGTCCTTGTTACCTGTTTGAAGCATGACAACTGTTTCGGCCGCCGTTTTTCCCCAGCAGAAAACAGAACTTCACAGGAACACGCTGTTCCTTCGTTTCAGCCATCGCAAAAATCAACGAACAGGGAAGAAGCACAGCAAAACAAAGGCACACCACGTTGTAGCACAACTTAACCCAAAGACACCAATCTGCAGACTGATGCCTGAGGGTTGCATGAAGTAGCTTCTAGAGGCGGAAGCCTGAACTACAATGAGTTTGTTCCACAGAGAACGTTTCCGGTTAATTTTGAATACCCCCTTGTACACACGCACCGACATATATATATATATATATACGAGCAAAACGCCTCCCGTCCAATGGACGGTGCTGAGTTGTCAAACATTTAAACCAAATTTTCTCAAAGCAACTTGTCCGACCGTCATATAGGCCTCCCCTTTGAGAAACACTGATTTAACCTAAATTTGAGACACCAGCAAAAGAAGAAATAAAAATAGATTTTACAAATGTATGTTCCCACGGCTTTATCGATCGCATTCTCACCTGGAATCGATTTTTGTAATTTTTTCAAGACTTATACACGCCCTGATACCGTCGGTATCTACATATCAAATTTGAGCGCAATCGGATGGAGGATGCCCGAGATCCTAGAAGACACACAGACAGACAGAATGGATTTTATATAATATATATATGCGACTAAGGGTGTCAGGATACCTACATTGCTTGAAATAAGAGCTAGAATGCTCTAATTCTGTTGGAAAAACACATAATTGTATACACATATACTCATAGGGACTGCAATCCTCCAGAACACCGATCAAGAATTCCTTATACTAAACGGTAAGTTTCGGCTATTTCCTTAGCCTCTTCAGTAAAGACTGCTCGTTCGGCTGATTTCGGGCTTAATTCTCTATCAGCACATATGTATACACCATAAAAATTCATGGATGAATTAACGAATCGCTAATGTGTATACATAAATACATAAATGTGTATACATAAATGTGTATACATAATGTGTATACATAAATAGCGATTCACTGAATCATCCATGAATTTTTATGATGGATACGTATATGCTGACAGGGAATTAAGCCCGAAATCAGAAAACGGGAAAATAATCCAGAATTCTTGTCCGGTACCGGATCGATCCCAAAATTTAATCAGTTCGTGCCAGTTACGCGGCCAAACATCCCTGAAAGTTTCATTCGAATCAATCCAGTGATTCTTGAGATATGTCGTCCACGGACAAACAAACAAGTGCGACTGAAAACAATACCTCCGCCTTCGCTAAGGCAGAGGTAATAATGACAGTCACATCAGAGTCAAAGCCATCCGACAGTCAAATATCGTTCGGAGTCATATCATTTGGTCATAATTCCCCTTTCACCATGTATTATGCATATATTTATTATGTATATATTGTGTACATTATGTATGTATATATAAGTGTGTGTTATGGCTGCATGTATGAATGTAATGAAGAAAATCAACTAATTTCAAAATGGGTAAAAAGGACTGAGAAGGAAACACATACAAATAATGAGTCATACCAGCGTTAAAGCGATCCGAGAGTCAAATATCGTTTGGAGTCATTTCATTTGGTCATAATTCCCTATTCACCATGTATTACGTAAATGTGTATAATGTGTATAGTGTATATTATATATATGTATATTATATATATATTATATTATATTATATTATATAATATTATGTATATTATATTATATTATATTATATTATATTATATTATATTATATATAATATGTATATTGTGGAGGTGCGTGGCTTAGTGGCTAGGGTGTCAGCATCATGATCGTAAGATTGTAGTTTCGATTCCTGGACCGGGCGAAGCATTGTGTTCTTGAGCAAAACACTTCATTTCACGTTGCTCCAATCCACTCTGCTGGCAAAAATGAGTAACGCTGCGATGGACTGGCGTCCCGTCCAGCTAGGGAACACTTACACCATAGAAACCGGGAAACCGGGCCCATGAGCCAGGCTAGGTTTTAAAAGAGCGCATTTATTTAGTGGAGGTGCAATGGCCCAGTGGTTAGGGCAGCGGACTAGCGGTCGGAGGATCGCGGTTTCGATTCCCAGACCGGGCGTTGTGTGTGTTTATTGAGTGAGAACACCTAAAAGCTCCACGAGGCTCCAGCAGGGGGTGGTGGCGACCCCTGTTGTACTCTACCGCCACAACTTTCACTTTCTCTTTCTGATCTTGAGTAACGCTGCGATGGACTGGCGTCTCGTTCAGCTGGGGAACACATATGCCATAGTAACCGGGAAACCGGGCCCATGAGCCTGGCTAGGCTTGAAAAGGGCGACGAGAACGAGAATATGTATATTATATACGCTTTTACTTATTTCAGTCATTTGACTGCGGCCATGCTGGGGCACCGCCATTTAGTCGAACAAATCGACCCCAGGACTTATTCTTTGTAAGCCTAGTAATTATTCTATCGGTCCCTTTTGCCGAACCGCTAAGTTACGGGGACGTAAACGCACCAGCATCGGTTGTCAAGCGATGTTGTAGGGACAAACACAGACACACAAACATATACACACATACATATATATATATATATATATATATGTCTGTGTTTTATATATATATATATATATATGTACATACATATACATATACATATACATATATACGAGGGGCTTCTTTCAGTTTCCGTCTACCAAATCCACTCACAAGGCTTTGGTTGGCCCAAGGCTATAGAAGAAGACAATTGCCCAAGGTGCCACGCAGTGGGACTGAACCCGGAAACTACTTACCACACAACCACTCCTGGGCCTACGTATAATATATTATATGTATATTATGTATAGCGTACATTATGTATATAAGTAAGTATGTATTATGGTTGCATGTAGGTATGTATGAATGTAATGTACAAAATCGGCCAATTTAAACATAGGAAAAAAGGATTGATTGAGAAGGAAACGTATACAAATAATGAGTCATACCAGAGTTAGAGCGATCCGAGAGTCGAATATCGTTTGGAGTCGTTTCATTTGCTCGTAATTCCCGCCAGCTTGTCCTTTCGTACTCCCTACTGCGAGAAGAAGTGGAAAAAAGAAAAGGTATTCACGTAGAAGTCATCTTATGAAAGTTTTCTGTGATAGTGATTTTTGTATAAAGGTATTAATATTAAACCGACTATTGATCTCAAGACCTGTAATGATTTCTTTGCATTGTTTCAATACGAACAGCTGTTGTAAAGGGAAAGAGAGAGATAAAAAGAAAGAGAGAGAGAGAGAGAGAGAGAGAGAGTGTGTGTGTGTGTGTGTGTGTGGTGTGTGTGTGGTGTGTGTGTGCGTGCGTGCGCATCGTATACTTATCTGTAATTATACATAGTTCAGTGGTAAATATATCACAGTTAAGGGCGGTGAATAGTGTAGAAGCTAATATCAATCGAATCAATACAGATGGATAATGTGTTAGATAAATAGATAAAGAGGCTGTGTTCTTTAATAACAATTACCACATGTATTTAGAAATTTAGGTTAAATTAGTCGGTCTGGAAAACCGTTACGCATCCAGGTATTTAAAATACATACATACATACATACATACATACATACATACATACAAGCAGTTTATCATGGACGAATAGCTAGGTTACTAGCTCTCACTTTGAAGGGCATGCAACATAAACAATTGTCCGAAAATGTCATCACAGTATTATCTACCGATGAGACATGACGTTGTAGCTAGGACACTCCATAATGAAATCCATCGGAAGGATAATCTCGAGGACAAAGAAATAAGCCACAATATGATAGAAGCCATAGCCACTCATAATAAAAAGGAATACTGGTGGAATATACAAGTGAAAACCTCAATAAAATGTAAGCACAACAGATCTGATATAATGATTTGGGAGAAGAGAAATTGTACAGTCGTAGAAGTTAACTTCCCAGTGAATATTATGGTGAAGATCAGTGAACGAAAGAACACCTATACTGAACAACTGAGAAATCTGCAGTTACTCTATCCAGATTACAAGTGCAGGTTTATACCTGTAATTATTAGGGCACTGGGATATGTAGCACACTGCCTAAATACCAATATTGAGATATTAGGCTTCTCAAAACCTGAAAGGAGAAAGCTAATTCGAATGCTACAGATTCAATCCATCATTGGAACTGTAAAAATCTGTAAAACATTCCTGAAGTTTATCATTTAAATATGTAAGAGCATGTCTAGATATGCAACTAAATACATACATACATACGTACGTACGTACGTACATACGTACATACGTACATGCATACGTACGTACATACATGGTGGCTGCCCCCTCGTTATCGAGTATGGCCATTGCACGAAGCTTAATCAATGTATGTTGCTATCGTGCAATGCTTGTGCAAGAAGATTTTTTTTAAAGTGAGGAAAGGCTGTGCACTGAGTCAATCCCACTCACTAAGCAACAGCAGCCATAATCCGAAAAGAAGAACAAGTCAATATCATCGATAACCACTGAGCCGCAGGTTTTATATTGGAGTTATCCCAGTTACCTGAGTTACCTTCTCCTAGAAGGATACCCTAACAAAGGCTAGGAGTCCGTCACTCCCAATGGTTTAACCGCGCGATCGGGTATTCAGTCCGATTATTTCTATGTCCCCGCGCATGATACAGCCTTAAGACATTTATTGGCTGGCCGTTGACTCTCAAGAGTTCCTCTGCCCTTTGACGGCTTTTGTTTTTCATCCCGCAGGGTGTCCAATAAACACCCTCCTCGCCAAGCAAGCTTGGTGGGGTTGCGGTTTGGTCGCTGACGACCCGACCATGTAACAGTTTGTACTGGGTTACACGTTATCAGTAGCACTCGAAAGTGACCTGACACAACACACATACATACATACACACACACACACACACACACACACACACACACACACACACACACATATATATATATATATATACATACATACATAGTTGTTTGTTCCTTCTCGAGCCACGTCTGGCTCATAAGGGCCGGTTTCCCAGTTTTCTTGGAGTATAGGTTCCCCGCCTGGACGGGACGCCGGTCCGTCGCAAGTGAGCTGCAAGATGCAGGAGGAAAGAGTGAAAGTGGTGGCGAAAGGGCCAGCAGACGTTCGCCATTACCTTCTGCCGGAGCCGCGTGGAGCTTAGGTGTTTCGCTCATAAACACACACATCGCCCGGTCTGAGATTCGAATCTGCAATCCCTCGACCGAGAGACCGCTGCTCTAACCACCAGGCCATGTGCCTCCACATACATCCATAGGCAGAAATCTAAACTCACCAATTTAAGAAAAGTTCATTATAAAAATATTTAAAGAAATATGTGAAGCTTGTCAAATCAAGAAGACAGACATCTTAAGTATCCGATGCTGCAGGGAATAAAATGTTAGCAGAAACAGCCGGGTTGACAATTGTATAAGGCCCAACAAAATAAGATAGAATAAAACAATACAATAATCTTTCACTTGTTTCAGTCATTAGACCGCGGCCATGCTGGAGCACCACCTTGAAGAATTTTAAGTCCAATGAATCTACCCCAGTACTTATTTTTTTAAAGACCACTACTTGTTATATCGGGCTCTTTTGTCGAACCGCTAAGTTACGGGGACATAAACACACCAACACCGATTGTGGGCGGGGGGACAAACACAGACTACTTGTTATATCGGGCTCTTTTGTCGAACCGCTAAGTTACGGGGACATAAACACACCAACACCGATTGTGGGCGGGGGGACAAACACAGACTCATATATATATATGTAATATGACGAGCTTCTTTCAGTTTCGATCTTCCAGTTTTGTCCGTCCCGGGGCTATAGGAGAAGGCACTTGCCTAAGATGTCACAGACTGGGACTGAACACAGAACCATGTGGCTGGGATGCGAGCTTCTTACCACACAGCCACGAAAGATGTGAATGACATATAAAAGGTAGACTACAGGATATAAGGACCTTTCATTCTATTTTATTTTTATTTTTGTTTCATTCATTGGACTGCGGTCATACTGGGGCACCGCCTTGAATAGTTTAGTCGAACAAATCGCCCAAAGCACTTAATCATTATTTCAAA
>NC_043014.1:14303226-14310726 GCF_006345805.1 Octopus sinensis | reverse complement strand
CATATATATATACATATATATATATATATATCACCGTTCCCTTTCTCTTACTCCTCCTCCTCCCTCTCGTGGCTGACATGTGACTAGAGGGCCACTGTCTTTCTGACTAGTGCCTCCAACAAGTGTAGACGGTTTTCCTGTCCCTTTCTTAAGCCGTTATTCTCATAGCGTTCAAAATAATTTTTCCTTCGTTTCGGCTTAACAACCTTTACCGTTTGTGTTACTGTTATTCTCCTTGTCCTGTTTTTTACTGTTTATATTTGTACTTTTACTGTCTTGTTTTGCTTTTACTGTCCTGTTCTTGTTATCACTTTTTATCCCTCCGCAAAAAATCCTAAATTTTATTTAATTTTCTTTGCGGGAAGGACTGTTTCAACGAAGATGTGTCTTGCTCTTACCTTCGAAACACGGAGTAGACGAAGCAGGGGCGGCTGAAGAAGGGGAATTTTCTTTATGTTGTATATCTTTTACTCTATTTTTTCGTTGTTTAAAAAAATGTCCGTTTCTATTGTTTTGTTTTTATGTCTTCGTTTCTCATTGTGTTCGACGTTTTTTTTTCTGGTGTCCTGTACCCATATATGCAAGTATATATACATATAAATGTAGGTACGTACATATATGTATGTATATATGCATATGTTTTATTTATTATTTTGTCATTATATGATCGAACGCCACGCATCCACTTCCAAGTTTATCTATCTATTATTTCTTTCTCTCTCTCTCTATATCTCTCTATCTATGTAATATATATATATATATATATATATATATATATATATATATATATATATATATATATACAGTATATGTATGTATGCATGTATGTATATATGTATGCATGTATGGTATATGTATGTATGTGTATTTGTATATATGTATGTGTATATGTATGTGTGTATTAGGTCACTATGTCTCTAGTTTCAAGCTGTGTCGTATAACTAAACTAGAGACAATGACTTAATTCGCAGCTAATAATCTATGAACTATATATATCTCAACACCGAATATTTTCATTGATAAAAATTGCACAGGTGTGGCTCTATGTGTTTATATTGTTTGTTCCTTCTCGAGCCAAGCCTGGCTCATAAGGGCCGGTTTCCTTGGCGTATAGGTTCTCCACCTGGACGGAACGCCGGTTCGTCGCAGGTGAGCTGCAAGACGCAGGAGGAAAGAGTGAGAGAGTCAGCAGAAGTTCGCCATTACCTTCTGCCGGAGCCACGAGGGTCTTAGGTGTTTCGCTCATAAACACACACATCGCCCGGTCTGAGATTCGAACCCGCGATCTCTCGACCGCGAATCCGCTGCTCTAACCACTAGGCCATGTGCCTCCACATGTATTTATATGCATTTAAATATATGTCCGGATATAGATTGACCAATGGCTTTACATCCATTAAGTTTAACATTCACCTAATCAGCAACATTATCGCAATAGTACGATGACTTGATAAGTAATTAACCAATCAGGATTGTCGTATTATGTGGCAGAAGACTAGTATGTATTCTGCTCTCAGTGGAAGTTGTCATATTTTCGTCCAAGCCAGGCATAGCGCATAATGTTCCTTCGGCAGAAAACAATTTTGTTACAGTTAATAATTATTTCTGATTCAAATTTATTGCTTCTAATTCTATTACGTGCACTGACAGATGGAAACAATTTGTCATCTTCGCAACAATGAACAAAAACTTGATGGCAAAGAGAAATTCTCTTCGCCACTTCAACGAAGATAGGAATTATTTTTCGTAAAGATGGACCGTGCATAACTGCACTGCTAACAAGTACCCAAATCAGTTATCACTGTAGTTGTCAGTACTCGCGTAACATCAACAAAATAAGACGAAATGAGAGGAAAATTACTTCACCATCAGCAGAATAGGAAAAGGCAATTTTTAAGGTTAAAGTTTATATTTTCTTTTTACAAACATATGCTTATATATAATGAACATACTTTAGTTTATAAAAAGAATACCATAATCTAAGTATATATACCATTCTGATCACTGTTGTACAAGCTTATCAGTGTGCCGGTAGCGAAATTTTTTGCCACTTGAGTTCCGGAGCCCAGTAATGAATTCATTTGCCTACAGCCAATCAGAGCTCACCTTGACCTTGTTAAGTTAACAAATACACTCTACCATGTAAACTCAAGACGAGGAACGGTGTTGTAAGTCGACCGATCTCCAAACTACGCCTGGTTTTAGAAGGAGACAAGTAATTAGATAGATCTGCATCTATACCTATTATCGGGTTTTGTTAGGGCCCCATATGGTAAAGATGTGGATGGGAAAAATGTGGGTAGAGGGTGATGTGATAGCAACTCTTACTGCTTTACAAAGTAAACAACGAGACAAATAACTACGCAGAGGCAGCCATGGTTGAAACAAGAACAAGAATAACAAGCATTATTAAAAGAGAAAAGAAGTATGGTCATTCCTTACCCAAGTGACCTTATCTTATCACCCATCACTTGTTATGCGCTCATAAATTAGTTTGATAGTTGAGTTCTGATTGGCTGTATGCAAATGAGTTCATAACTGGGGTCCGGAACTCTCGTGGGAAAAAAATTTCGCGTGCCGGTATTGCATAACAACTTTCAGTCACTTAAATTTGAGCGCGAACTGTAAAGTAGAGAATGTTCTTAATAAAAATGATGCGATTGCATTGCAAAATAAAAACAAAATCGTTATAATAAAAACTAAACAAAAACAATAAAAAGAAATTTATTCATTTTCTGTTGTGGTTTTCTCTTCTTCTTCTTCACGCCATTAGCCACAAAGAATAATCTCTAATTAGAGCCTATTCTAAGCTACTAAGAATGCGTGTGGCAACTTGAAGATCCACCAACCACACGCGATAGAATGGCGGTTACACGGGCGCGAAAGCTACGTTATTTTCATTCCGTAAACGGTGGCTTTTAACGGGTGGAGAGCTGAACCATCCTGGGGTACAGAGGATTCGCAATCTAGACTAGGGTCTGAAAGTTTACCTCACCATAGTGGGATTACGTGCTAACGTTTCTTATTTTTTTATTGCCTTCTAGGGGCTAAACATAGAGGGGACAAACACGGACGGACAGGCAAACGAATTAAATCGATTACATCGACTCCACTGCGTAAATGGTACTTAATTTATCGACCCCGAAAGGATGAAAGGCAAAGTCGACGTCGGCGGAATTTGAAATCAGAACGTAACAGCAGGCGAAATACGGCTAACGTTTCTGCCAGCTCGCCGCTTTCAATACTTCCCTTTATTAAAATTGGTTTTAAATTAACTAAGAAACTGATTTCAAATTTTGGCACAATGTCAGCAATTTCAATGTTAAGTCAATTACATCGAACCCAGTGCTCAACTGGTACTTAATTTATCGACCTTGAAAAGATGAAAGGTAAAGATAACCTCGGCAAAATTTGAACTCCGAACATAAAGGCGAACGAAATGCCTATTTCTTTACTACCCACAAGGGGCTAAACACAGATAAGACAAACAAGGACAGACAAACGGATTAAGTCGATTACATCGACCCCAGTGCGTAACTGGTACTTAATTTATCGACCTTGAAAAGATGAAAGGTAAAGACGACCTCGGCAAAATTTGACCTCAAAACATAAGGACGAACGAAATACCGCAAAGCATTTTGCTCGCCGTGCTAACGATTCTGCCTGCTCGCCGCTATATATTAACTAAAAATTTAATAGTATCACCTCACTATATTAAAACCACGAAATTAGTGAAAGTGGCTCCTTTATTATATCAAAACCCATCAAATTTGTAAAGAAACGTGTTCAAGGTATAATTGATTCAGCTCCCATTAACATGAGTTTGTATCGAGGATACATTAAAAAAAAATATAAATACTTTCTACTTTGCACCAGAAGGGGACACAATAGAGCCACCCACCCGATTAACTAGCGTAAATTATACAAATGACCGGGAAATGTCAATATATAGCGACGTACAAACTGATTTACTATTTGGCTAAAACGTATTTTCATCGACAACATTGAGCGCCCATGAGGGGACACTGAAATAATTGATCAGGTGTCTATGTCTAACCCGTCTATTCTATGATAATTTTAGATTGTCCCCACACCTGTTGCACAACAATTTGAAATTAAGCATATTAATGAATCGTGCCTCATGGCGTGTGCATACGTGTGTGTGGCTGGGTGTGTGTGTCTGTGTGTGTGTGTGTGTGTGTGTGTGTGTGTGTGGCTGTGTGTGTGTGTGTGTGTGTGTGGCTGGGAGTGTATGTGTGGCTGGGTGTGTATGTGTGTGTGTGTGTGTAACTTCTAAATGAATTTCCACGTGGTAGTTTTTGCATCGCAGTTCAAATAGTTTCCGTAGTTAAACAAAATGCATCATATGTGTGTGCATATATAAGGATTGTGTACGAAGCATTGGATTTTCCATTCCCAACTGCAAATTCACTCTTTTACTCTTTTACTTGTTTCAGTCATTTTACTGTAGCCATGCTGGAGCACCGTCTTTAGTCGAGCAAATCGACCTCAGGACTTATTCTTAGCAAGCCTAGTACTTATTCAATCGGTCTCTTGTGCCGAACCGCTAAGTTACGGGGACGTAAACACACCAGCATCGGTTGTCAAGTGATGTTGGGGGACAAACAGACACACATACATACACATATAGGACGGGCTTCTTTCAGTTTCTGTCTACCAAATCCACTCACAAGGCTTTGGTCGGCCCGGGGATATAGTATAAGAGACTTGCCCAAGGTGCCACGTAGGGGGACTGAACCCGGAACCATGTAGTTCGTAAGCAAGCTACTTACTACACAGCCACTCCTCCGCTGAGCACTTTTTTTTTAGCGATTTTACTGTGGGAAGGAACGTGTAATCTGAGGAGCAGTTACAAGGAAGTGGGGTTGTGTTGAGTCCGAAAAGTGTATGTATCTGTAATGAGAAGACATAACGTTGTCCCTTACGAAGTTCGGATAGTATAGACACGCTGTGTTATAACGAGCCGAAGAGTTTGAGGTGCTAGGTGGAGTGATTCACGGAGCAGAAACTGCAATATACATGTGTGTATGTGTGTGTGTGTGTGTATGTATACGTGGGTTTGTACACGTGTGTGAAAAAACATTTTAGCTACAGCCTAAGATATAGATTCTGTCTTTAACCCACGAACTTTTCTACGTGTTGCTTTCAAAATAACATTGATCTGGCTAGTTTCAGCATTTATTTGCATTTCATCAGAGATCGGCTGCTCTTTTCCTGACCACAGAGACAATAAATGCTGAGAGCTATTTACAGTAAGCACAAACTGTCTCACTATGAAAGTTATACACACGTTTGCAAATTTACCAATATCTATAAAACTGAAATGCGAAAAA
The DNA here is from genome assembly GCF_006345805.1 of Octopus sinensis. Classification (NCBI taxonomy): domain Eukaryota; kingdom Metazoa; phylum Mollusca; class Cephalopoda; order Octopoda; family Octopodidae; genus Octopus; species Octopus sinensis. The sequence continues at coordinate 14,305,372 of NC_043014.1, read as the reverse complement.
GTTGTTTGATTTCTTGGTTATTTGTCTCATTTTGGATGGGAACGGTTTAAGGGGGGTCGGATTGGCACCAAAATTTACACTGGGGGTAAAATGGGGTGGGCAATGGTGTGAGCAGGGCTGCAAGTCACTCGGGGCTACCGTTTGGTTGCCAAGGTGAGGAATATGGGAAAAATTAAATTTTATGGGATAGACAGGTTTGTTGCGCTGTTTGAATAATGGTGGCTTTTCATTCTTGCTGCAGGGGCTAGAGGCGGTTATCTTTAATTGTGGGTGTAAAAATTTGGGGGATTTTGGAAAGGGGGGTAAAGAAGAGGGCAATAAAAAGAACCAGGCAAAGAAGACGAACAAAAGAAGAAAGGGAAAAGGAGACAACACACAAAAAACACCACCACCACGAACCATGGGTTAAAATAGCTAGTCTATAAACCTTATTTACTCGTGTGTAAGTCACACTATTTTATATTTGAGTTTAACTGAGAAAAAAAAAACTTGTGTTTGGCTTATACACAGGGCAAAGCTGAATGTGAAAGTAACACTTTTGTACTTATATTTAACATTAAATTAAGTGTGCGATTTATACACCGATAAATACGGTGTTTGTGTACGTGTGTGTATGTGTGCGTATGAGCGTGTGAGCGTGCGTGTATATAAACGTACGTGTGTGTGCGTACATATATGTCTATATATAAATATTTATATTCGTACTTATGCGTGTAAGATGTATGCATACATGCATATGTGTATGCAATTATATATGTGTGCACATATATATATTTTTTCATAGCATTTTTTCCGATTGTCGGATAACTGAAGAGATGGCGGTGTGGATTTCCACCCCGGCATCCGAAACTCGGAGTTTTATCATGGCTGCCGAATAATTGTCACATATTACATTTACAGATAAATTCCTCTATTTACATAATATCGAGGCCTCTTTCATTCTTTTGTTGTCTTACAATTTTATCAATATATATATATATTTTTATATTTTTTATTTTTTTAGTTTTATTTTTTATATTTTTTATTTTTTTATGTTTTATATTTTTTATATATCTTATTTTTTATTTTTTATTTTTTTTTTTTTATTTTTTTTTTATTTTTTATTTTTTTTTTTTTATTTTTTTTTTTTATCTCCTATCTATTAACACTATCCTTGACCACTCCCCAAGTATGATTTTTGCGCTATGCCTACCCCCAAAAAGTCCCCCACCAAACACCCCTTTAAACCTGCCTAATGTATAAATGCAAATTACAATTCTTGTTAACTAGCTTCCTGAAGATTTCTCTTGAATGAAACATCTAGTCCTGTAGAAAGCCCTTCTATAATAAATTAATTTACTCTGCTATGTATGAGTACCTTATTTACTGTGGTTACCCGAATCAACCCGGGCCCACATATATATATATATATATATATATATATAAGAGAGAGAAGAAAATGGGTATAATAACAATGGGAGATTACATGGATTACGCTGGCATGTCTTTAATTAAATAGGTAACAAAAAAGTAAGAAGCAGAGATGAGGGCGGAATTTACGATCGTTTCGATTTACTAGAGTAAGTAAATTGCTTCCGAATGCGAGTATAGATAGATGCATCGGTTAGGATACAAAAATGATTGATACATATGTGATGGTAATGTGAACACAATGGTAATTCTTTCATTGAAATTTTGTTCTTGCATTGGTAAATTCGCTGAACAGAGGTTTGATTGTGGTAGATTGGTTAGTCTCACACATACATACATACATACATACATACATACATACATACATACATACATACATACATACATACATACAAATATATATATAGTTAATCCAAACACAAAGAGAAAACACAACAACGCGAGGACGTGGAACAAGTATAGTGTTATTGGACGCTCAGGAAAGAAAAGAAAGAAGGAGGATTTAACGTTTCGAGCGGAGCTCTCGTCAAAAACATAGAAAAAGAAAGGTCCAAGGAAGGGAAGACATATATATATATATTATATATATATATTATATATATTATATATATTAGTATGTATGTATGTATGTATGTATTATGTAGTGTGTTGTAAGTTGCACGCACGTTGCATGAATGTATATATATATATATATATATATATATATATATATATATATATATATATATATATATAT
>NC_043014.1:14280726-14298226 GCF_006345805.1 Octopus sinensis | reverse complement strand
AGTTTTCCTTCTTGAGATATGTCTAAATAAAGACTAGAGTACCCTACGCACTCACAGCTGTTAGATGGCCGTTGACTCTACTGAATTCATTCGCCCTTTGACAGTTTTTGTTTCTCATCGTGCCAAGTGTCCAACGAAAACCGCCCCTCCTCATCAATCAGGCTTGGTAGGATTGCCAGTTTAGTCGCCGACGAACCGACCAGACAACAGGTTGTGCTGGGTTACATATTTACCAACAGCACCAAAAGTGACCTGGCACACTCTCATATGTACTTACAAAACACACACATACACAAGCATAAAACATACATATATCCATATATTCTTTTACACGTTTCTGTCATTTGACTGCGACCATACTACAGCAGCGCCTTAAAGAGTTTTAGCCGAATAAATCAACCCCGGGACCTATTCTTTGCAAACCTAGTACTTATTCTATCGGTCGCTTTGCCGAACCGCTAAGTTTCGGGGACATAAACACATCAATATCGGTTTTCAAGCGATGTACCTGCCTCTCAAGGGCAGTAGCAAACAGAGCCAACCTTACACCATCTGATGTCATTACTAAGCACCGTTCGTGCATGACAGGCTATGACTTCAAGAGAAGATACTACCAGCACTTGCATTCATTTAGATCCAGAGGCAGAGAGAACTCCACTTCCCTGTCGCGCTTTCTCTCGAGACTTCGTTAACTCCGAGACGAAACATCCAGATACAAAGACACACAAAAATATAAAGACCCCACACACGACCTCTATCCCCACCACCATATTACACTTAAAGACCATAAGCCAAATTTCCATCCCAACCCCAAATGCAGGTTGATCAACCCCTCTAAAAGCGAGATAGGTATCATTAGCAAGCGAATTCTTGATACTATCAACTCTGACATCAGAAGGGCTGCAGGGTTGACTCAATGGAACTCCAGCGCAGCTGTGATAGACTGGTTCCGCGGTATCGAGAATAAATCAGTCTGCAAATTCACCCAGTTCGACATGATTGACTTCTACTCATCCATATCTAAGCTTTTCCTCCTGAAGGCCCTGGCTTTTGCTGAGCAATACGCCAACATGAGTGATCTTGATATCAGAATCATCGTGAATGTTAGAAAGTCAATTGTGATCCATGACGATTCCTTCTGGGTGAAGAAAGAAGGCGATCCATTGTTTGATGTCTCTATGGGGAGCTTTGACGGGGCTGAAATCGCCGATCTCGTCGGGTTATACATTTTGGATACCCTCAAGAGACGTAACCACCTACATAGGTCGGCCATCTATAGGGATGATGGCCTGGCTATCTCAAGCCATATGAATGGCCACGCCATAGACAGGTTCAGGAAGGACTTGATAAAAATATTCAAAGAGTTCGGCCTGTCCATGAGGGTTACTACCAACATATATTCGATTTTTTGGACATAACCTTAGACCTGAACATGGGCAAATACTACCTCTACATGAAGCATAATGAAGAAACGGTATATATCCGCAAGATATAAGGTGGTGAGCTGGCAGAAATGTTAGCATGCCAGGCGAAATGCTTAGCAAGCTGTCTGATTGTATCGTATTCAGTGACAATATGTTTACATTAAACAAGGTAGAAAGTTATAAAATCTCAATAGCTGGCAGAAACGTTAGCGCGCCGGGCGAAATACTTAGCGGTATTTCGTCTGTCTTTACGTTCTGAGTTCAAATTCCGCCGAGGTCGACTTTGCCTTTCATCCTTTCGGGGTCGATAAATTAAGTACCAGTTATGCACTGGGGTCGATGTAATTGACTTAATACCTATGTCTGTCCTTGTTTGTCCCCTCTATGTTTATCCCCTTATGGGTAATAAAGAAATAGGTATATATCTGCAAGAGCACAACCCCACCCCCACTGTAATTAGAAACCTGGTTTCAGGTATTAGCAAACGGGAGTCAAAACTCTCAACCAACATGGAGATCTTTAATAGGGCCGCCCACCACTACAACGATGATTTGGTTAGGAGCAGATTTTCTGAGAAGCTCACGTATGTGGACGAACCCCTTTCCTCATCCCAAGAGAATTAGGAACAGGAAAATAATCTGGTATAGCCCTCCATATAACCTAGAGGTTTCTACCAACGTAGCCAGGGGCTTCCTGAAAGAAACATTTCCCCAAAGGCCATAAGTATTACAAACTCTTCAACCCCTATAATGTCAAGGGAAGCTACTCCTGCTTAGACAGCATCGCATCTAACATCGCACGCATCAACGGACGTAAAACGCATCCACACAGCCTCCAACCCCAACCTGCAACTTCCGAAACCCTACCACCTGCCCTCTAGGATGAACCTGCCTCTCAAGGGCAGTAGCATACAGAGCCACCCTTACACCATCTGATGTCATTACTAAGCACTGTTCGAGCATGACAGGCAATGACTTCAAGAGAAGATACTCCCAGCACTTGCATTCATTTAGATCCAGAGACAGAGAGAACTCAACTTCCCTGTCGCGCTTTCTCTGGAGACTTCGTGAACTCCGAGACGAAACACCCAGCATCAAGTGGACTATTATAGACAGGGCGCCACTGTATTCACTCGGCACCCCTAATTTCCAGCTGTGCCTCCGCAAAAAAAAACTGCATATCATCAACCAACCCGCAGTAGCCATCAACAAAAAATATGAGATATCGTATTGCTGTCACCAGAAGTACACACTTCTGATAAATTTCGAACCACTGGCCGCCGACAGCCCGGATATACCTCCTTAGTACCAGACACATCTAGCACCACCTGCACGAAGGTCACAGTGGTAAATTAACCTCCATGAACACAGCACCGCAAATCACCAATATTTCTTGTTCACCAAGCGGTATTTTTTAAGTAATTGTTGTCGCTAAATAGTAGCATCAAACTGCTATACCCCGTGGCCTTTCTCGACCAATATGTATATATGCATATATTTATATATATTATATATATATATATATTATATATATATATATATATATATATATTATATATATATGTATGTATGTATGTGTGTGTGTGTGTATTTACATACATGTACAATGACATGCATGTATGTGTATGTATTTATGTACGTATATAGTCGTATATATGCATGTGTATGTGCGTGTGTACATATAAAACAAAGAATGAAGAATTATATCCTGACACAACTTTATTCACTTACGAACATTTTGAATGGCTTGAAAAACTGTTTCCACGCCATACAATGACAAGCATGCATAATCAATTAAACAGGTAATTCATGGAACAGTTACCAACCCCTCAATCATTCTCTTCAGTGTTTAAAAATAATTGTGGTAGATTTTTTCAGTTTCTCATACAAGCATAACTTGTGGAAGTGGGATTGTAGATAAGAGACATATCAAGTTACTTTCCTTGGTTTGTTGTGTACTTATCAAATGCACAGTTCTGAGAGATCAAGATGTTATCAAGCGTTGGAGTAAGTCCGTGAGAACACAGCTTAGTCGAGGTTTACTGTTTTCTGATAGCTTTATTTACTGGCCAAGGTAGATATTTAAAATAATTAGGTGGGGAGCAGAGAAAGGCCAACTGGGTGCATTGTAATTGTGTTCTTTTATTCTTCTACCCTTTTTGAAGGTGGCGAGCTGGCAGAAACGTTAGCACGCCGGGCGAAATGCGTAGCCGTATTACGTCTGCCGCACTGGGGTCGATAGAATCGACTTAATCCGTTTGTCTGTCCTTGTTTGTCCTCTCTGTGTTTAGCCCCTTGTGAGTAGTAAAGAAATGGGTATTTCGTCTGCCGTTACGTTCTGAGTTCTAATTCCGCCGAGGTCGACTTTGCCTTTCATCCTTTCGGGGTCGATTAAATAAGTACCAGTTACGCACTGGCGTCAATATTATCGACTTAATCCGTTTGTCTGTCCTTGTTTGTCCTCTCTATGTTTAGCCCCTTGTGGGTAGTAAAGAAATAGAAATAGGTACGTCGTCTGCCGCTACGTACGGAGTTCAAATTCCGCCGAGGTCAACTTTGCCTTTCATTCTTTCGGGGTCGATAAACTAAGTACCAGTTATGCCTGTAGTAGAAAGGATTCTCTTGCCCGTTTCAGTCATTAGACTGTGGTCATGCCTGGGCACCCCTTAAAGAATTTTAGTTGAACAAATCGACCCCTGTACTTTTTTAAAGCTTGGTACTTATTCTATCGGTTTTCTTTTGCCGAACTGCTAAGTTACAGGAAAATGTACGGTGCCATGCCGGGAATCGAACCCGGATAACCTGGGTGAAAGCCAAGAATCCTGACCACTAGAATTTATAAACCAACTATTCGCTTTATAAGTTAATTATTATAGTAACTTGATATTCCTCCTTTGAAGAAATATTAGGTTTACTACAGTTAAAGTAACTCCAATTAAATAAGCAATTAAACCGAATGACGTTAGGTGCAACAGATTAGAATATTAGAAATTAGGAAAACGTATCCTACGTAACAGATAAATTAAGAAGGAAGAGAAAGAATCATTTCGAAGATAAGATAGGCATTAATGTTATTTATATCCTGGTAAGTCATTCCGTCCGGAGGCGCGTGGATTAGTACCTAGGTTGTTGGACTCATGATCATAAAATTGTGGTTTCGATTCCTAGTTCAGGCCATACGCTGTTGTAGTAGTTGTTGCTTCATTCAATTCGTTTTGTTCTCTTTTTTTTTTTTTTTGTCAAGGTAGTGAGCGGACAGAATCGTTAGCACGACGAACAAAATGCTTAACAGCATTTCGTCCGTCTTTTCGTTCTGAGCTCAAATTCAGCCGAGATCGACTTCCCCCTTTCATCCTTTATCTCCTACCACTACTATCATCAAAAAACAATTTCTGCCTTTGTGCTTTTAACGAAAGACGAATATTTCTGCTTCAACTGAGCTTCTTGTTTTTTTACTGGTTGGTGTAGTTTATCTTATCTTTTATCATTTTTAAATTTCTTTGATTCAATCATTACACTGCGGCCATGCTGGAGCGCCGTCTTGAAGAATTTTAGTCGAACGAATCGACCCCAGTACTAGTTTTGTTTTTGAGCCTGGTACTCATTGTATTGGCGAGGGGGTGGTGCTGAACCACTAAACAAACCATCACCAGTTGTCAAGCGGTGGTAGATAACAAACACCGATACAAAGACTCACACACACGCACACACAAACACATTGACACACACATACACATACATACACATGTAGATAGATAGATAGATAGATAGATAGATAGATAGATAGATAGATAGATAGATAGATAGATAGATAGATAGATAGCAAAAATTCAAACAACACAAACACACCCAAAAATAGTAAAAATAATAATAGGATAACCATGACCACGAATATACTGAATGTAACCAATTCGTCCAGTGTTCGCTACACACAAGCAAGCAAAAAAAAAACCGACCAATTATGCTCATGCAGAGACAGATCCAAATATCCCTTGGACAATCAATGTATGACCAGAAATGTGGTGTATAAGTGCACAGTAAACACTAGAGGGAGCCCCTACGTATATATCGGTGCATCGGCTGATATTTTCAAAAATCGATATCACAACTATTTTGCCAGCTTTCGAAAAAAATCCTTAAACGGCATGTAACATCACTGGCTAATTTTATCTGGAGGCTCAAGGAAGAGAAGGTAAAATACGACCTCACCTGGTCCATAATCAGACATGAGAGTCCCTATAACACATTATCCCGGAAATGCCAACTATGTTCCGAGGAGTCACTCTCAATATTGTTAACAAAGGAGCGCATCATACAGATTTACGGAACGATTACCCAGGTACTTGCATACAGCTAGATACACATTTACATACCACAATCTAAACCACACATAACTGATACAAACATAGCACCCACAACTCGGATTAATACCCCTGACTTAAAACCTCTTGAAGTGTAACCATGAAACATATACTAAAGAAGAACCATATGCGAAGAAAATGTACTGAGATGGGTAACTTCACAATCCAGCTGTGTATATGTATATATGTATCTATGTGTATATATGTATATATGAATGTATGTGTGTATATGTGTATATATATGTGTGTGTATATATATATGTGTGTGTATATGTGTAAGTGTATATATATATATATATGTGTGTGTGAGTGTGTCTGTCTTCGTGTGTGTGTGTGTGTGTCTGGGTCTATGTATGTATCTATATGATCTATATATATATATGTGTGTATATATATGTGTGTGTATGCGGATGTGTCCTTACATTATGTTTTATGTATATGTTTATATGTGTGTTTTTTGTGTCTGTATCTGTGCGTCTGTGTGTGGGTATGTATACATATATATATCTCTATGTATATATCTATATATGTGTGTGTGTATAAATATAAATATATCTGTGTTTGTGTCTTTCTATCTGTCTGTCTTTCTACCTGTATCTATGTATATACACAGACATAAAACTCCTTGACTAAGTATTAATTGTCTTTTGTCCTTCTACTTTCTTTTTCCTCTAAGCTGTTGTGAAAGCGAAAGTTGATTGGGTCATTTTATCTAAACTGGAACGCAAGATTTCCGCGGTCATTTTTGAAATTGTTGCAGTTCTATAAGAGCATTTGCTTTAGTTCATTCCCTAACTTGATGGACATATAACAAGTCAGCCGACACTAAAAATCTGTTATTCCTGGAAGTTGGAGCACCCACATAGAAGCTACATTGTGGTTGTCGTTGTGGTTGATGATGATGATGATGATGATGATGATGTAAGTCTTTACTGCCCACAAGGGGTTACACAGAGAGGGGACAAAGGACAGACAAACAGATTAAGTCGTTTACTCGACCCCAGTACGTAACTGGTACTTAATTTATCGACCACGAAAGGATGAAAGGCAAAGTCGGCCTCGGCGGAATTTGAACTTAGAACGAAACGGCAGACGAAATACTGCTAAGCATTTTGCCCGGCGTGCTAACGTATCTGCCAGCTCGCCGCCTTAATGATATAGAAGCTACATTGTTGTTGTTGCGGTTGATGATGATGATGATGATGATGATGATGGAAGTGGCGGCGGCGGCGGTGGAGGCGGCGGTGAAGGCGGCGGTGAAGGCGGTGGTGAAGGCGGCGGTGAAGGCGGCGGTGAAGGCGGCGGTGAAGGCGGCGGTGAAGGCGGCGGTGAAGGCGGCGGTGAAGGCGGCGGTGAAGGCGGCGGTGAAGGCGGCGGTGGAGGTGGCAGTGAAGGCGGCGGTGAAGGCGGCGGTGAAGGCGGCGGTGAAGGCGGCGGTGAAGGCGGCGGTGAAGGCGGCGGTGAAGGCGGCGGTGGAGGCGGCGGTGGAGGCGGCGGTGGAGGGGCGCGGTGGAGGCGGCGGTGAGGCGGCGGTGAAGGCGGCGGTGGAGGCGGCGGTGAAGGCGGCGGTGAAGGCGGCGGTGAAGGCGGCGGTGAAGGCGGCGGTGAAGGCGGCGGTGAAGGCGGCGGTGAAGGCGGCGGTGAAGGCGGCGGTGAAGGCGGCGGTGAAGGCGGCGGTGAAGGGTGGGCCAGTGAAGGCGACGGTGAAGGCGGCGGTGGAGGTGGCAGTGAAGGCGACGGTGAAGGCGGCGGTGGAGGCGACGGTGAAGGCGGCGGTGGAGGCGACGGTGAAGGCGGCGGTGAAGGCGGCGGTGAAGGCGGCGGTGGAGGCGGCGGTGAAGGCGACGGTGAAGGCGGCGGTGAAGGCGGCGGTGAAGGCGGCGGTGAAGGCGGCGGTGAAGGCGGCGGTGAAGGCGGCGGTGAAGGCGGCGGTGAAGGCGGCGGTGAAGGCGGCGGTGAAGGCGGCAGTGAAGGCGACGGTGAAGGCGGCGGTGGAGGTGGCAGTGAAGGCGACGGTGAAGGCGGCAGCAGAGACGGGGGTGGAAACGGCGGCGGAGACGGCGGTTGAGACGGCGGAGGAGACGGCGGTGGAGACGGTGGTTGGAGACGGCGGTGGCATAGGTGTGGTGGCAGAGGCAGCAGTGACAGAGCCAGCAGTGACGGAGGCAGTAGTGGTGGTGGTGGTGGTGGTGGTGGCGGCGGCGGCGGCGGTGGTGGTGGTGGTGGTGGTGGTGGTGGTGGTGGTGGTGAAGATTGTAGTGGTAGCGCCGGTAGTGACAATGAGACAGTGGTGGCAGTTTTATTGCCGTTGTTGTTGTTGCTGCTGCTGCTGCTGCTGTTATTTGAAATATACCCTCATTGGATACAAAATCGATTCGACATTTTTTTTTTTTAATTACCAACTCATTAACAAATAAAGATGATTATTTCCATTTGTGTGTATATGTGTGCGGGTACGCGCGTGTATACGTATGTGCGCATGTGCGTATGCAAATGTAATTATGCCTGGGACGTGTTTACTGATGTGTATAAATGCGTGCTCGGAAGTGGATTTTAATTTTTGAACTTTTATTTTTAAATCTGTTATTATTTGTGGAAAAAAAAATATTTGGAATCATTTCTCTTTCTATTTTAAATTATTTCGTTTGTATGTTGTTGTTTTTTTTTAATTTTAATTATTACTCTAAAAGAAATTTTATTTCACACATTTCGTTATTGTTCGTTCCTCCAAGGAAATTACTTTGACTTTGGTTTACCTTGTTGTTGTTCATCATCTTCATCTTTATCATCATCATCATCAACTTCAGCGAAGTCGAAGTCCTGTTTAAAACTGAGACCTTCCTGTACAACATTCAGTGGTCTCCTACTGCAGTGATGACATCGCAATCTTCTCCCACTTATTTGGGAAGAAAAACGGTGGAGCAAGTCTCTCTCTAGTGGGTCTTAGCCTGTGTAGTGTTGAAGGAGAGCGACACTCTACTGGATGTGAAGAGAAAAGTGCGGAAGAACTGGTTTAAGACCCGCTAAAGCCCGAACATTTGGAAAATGTCTCAGTCTTCATATCCCTTTTGAATGGAGTGGAACTGCGAATAATTCAAGGGGACAGAAGACCAAGATACCATATGTGTGAAACAAGAGAAAAACCAGCTAAGACACAAACCCAACAACCAGAACAACAACACTATCTTGCTACAAAGCTACATTTACAACAATCGCACTTATATCAAACTTTGTGTCAGTAAGAAAGGAAAATAAAATACCGAGGTCTTACATAGCACAAAGAAGAGACATAGAGACGGTGGGAACGGCTTTCAATAAAAGTTTAATGAAAGTCCCGGATAACCTAAAAACGGCATGGCTGCCAATAGATAAATATAGAGAAATGAGAGAGCGTTTCTCACAAGACATTGAGAACTCTAGTGGCACGGCTTCGGAAATGCCAAGACTTCGAGATACGGTTGTTCTTCCTCGACCTGGACGGTAAGGAAACTGTCCTTGACGTGAACAGTAGTAAAGGTACCTGCAGACTAGTAACTGTCTACACTTCAATAAAGGCGAAGTGACCATATTTCATCAGTCGTCAATATGTTTTCCTCGGGACATCCCGTTCTTTAGTGCTAGCGAAAGATAGAAACACCACCTTGGATGCACGTTTGGATTGTGCAGCTCTAGCTGAAAGAAGGATTGCAAAAGCCTCGTACGTTTCCAACTGCCTGGGAGATGCCGACTGGATTTCCCAAATGGGCCAATGTGGAAGTCCACTTTGGCGCATTTAAATACAATCGGTCATCTAGATCGTACCTTTCCAGAGTATTCTGTAGGCCAGTAGACAGGGATATCATAGGGTGTTCAAGTTCTGGCAAACCAGTAATTCAAGGTACCAGAAAAAACCGTGTATCTCAGGAACCCGTGGTCCGATTTACGCGAAACTTGTTTTATTTCGTTTGTATTCACATTTCAGTGGTACATTACTTTTAGAGTATTTTCCCATTATGTGCTGGCTTGGCTAAGCTAGATTACAGACAAGAACGCACGCAAGCAAGCACGCAAACAAAGCTATCCAAATATTCACAGTAAAGGACAATAACTTTAGGTTTCACTGCTTATATTTGTGGAAACAAACCCCCAAAAACCGCGTATGTCGGGAATCTGTGGTCCGGTTTACGCGAAACTTGTTTTATACTGTTTCTGGTCACATTTCAAGGGTAACTTACTTTCATAGTATTTTCCCATTATGCACCGGTTTGGCTGTACTAAATTACAGACAAGCACGCAAGCAAGCAGTCTCAAAGTTTTAGTAGTTTATAGATGTAATGTGTTTCCAAACAATCTTTCAGGGTCAGTGCATACTGTCAGAGCTAATTGAAAACCAGGATGAGAAAACGTGAGAAAAACAGGGAAGAAAAACGCAAAGAAGGTTAATGCAAAAAGGGATAGGAAAAGAAAGAAAAGAAAAGTAAAAAAAAACAGGATCTCCGTCTTCTTTGTCTGTAGAAATCATAATTAATGTAGTTGATGTAGAATGATATAACGAAGGGGACGCCAAAGTCTGTGGGATAGCTACTCAGTACCGAGATGGTGGTGTACTCAAGTTCTGCAAAAGAAACTTGTCCGTGTGTTCCGTGTGTCCCATGTGATACATACGACATATTTCCCTGGCATCTATAGGCGCAGGAGTGGCTGTGTGGTAAGTAGCTTGCTAACCAACCACATGGTTCCGGGTTCAGTCCCACTGCGTGGCATCTTGGGCAAGTGTCTTCTGCTATAGCCCCGGGCCGACCAATGCCTTGTGAGTGGATTTGGTAGACGGAAACTGAAAGAAGCCTGTCGTATATATGTATGTGTGTGTGTGTGTTGTGTGTGTGTGTTGTGTGTGTGTGTGTGGTGTGTGTCTGTGTGATCTTGTCTGTTTGTTCCCCCTAGCATTGCTTGACAACCAATGCTGGTGTGTTTACGTCCCCGTCACTTAGCGGTTCGGCAAAAGAGACCGATATAATAAGTACTGGGCTTACAAAGAATAAGTCCCGGGGTCGATTTGCTCGACTAAAGGCGGTGCTCCAGCATGGCCGCAGTCAAATGACTGAAACAAGTAAAAGAGTAAAAGAGTAAAAGAGTATCGTATATGATACACATTCTCAAATTTTTTTCAAACACGAGAGTTACTTTATATAACTCAGATGAAACAAAGGCTAGCTTAAAAGATTGCAAACAAGTATAGAGATTTAGGGCAAACTTATGGAAACGGTTTGAACAAGCAAAGGGTTAAAGGGTTTTAGAGACATTAGCAGGGAACAATGCTTCTTGTTAACCCTATGTCTGTGCTATACATCACATATAATACACAGGACATATATTCCTGGCCTCCATGAATTATATACAATTGACATCGCCAAATTTTCAACCACTAGAGTGACTTAGAGCTTGGGAAAGGAAAGCGTTATATTTCTCAGAACGTATGAAACAGAGGCTAACTAAAAGTCTGAAAACAAACATGGACGTTTAGGGCAAATTTATGAAAATGCTTCGGAGATACAAATGGTTAAGGTATATGTCTCTTGATTAATGCAATATATGTATGTAAGGGCATATCGCTAAATTCTTCACATTCTTCGTTGAACTTACGTATTGTGTAATACGAGCAAATCGAGAACCACCCGAATTCGATGGAGTTTTACCATGACGAGATAAAAGTCCTTAACGTATGTGCCTAAACACGGTTACAAACACACACACACATACCATATCCCTCTTTCTTTCATTCTTCTGGGTGAGAGGAGTCTTTCTCTCTGTTTTCTTATTTGTCTTCTTTTTTTCTGTTCAGTTCTCAGCCGCCGCTTTCCGACTTACGATAACCCGAACTCTAACCTTAAATACATATCCAAACAAATGACAATGAAATGCATTTATTAGATAAAAACACCTATTATTTAATACGTACATATAGACAAACAGACAGACAGATCAGAGAAAAAGAAAATACCTACGCTGAACTATTGAGAAATTCTACAGGTACTCTACTCAGATAACAAGTTCAGGTTTATACCTGTAATTATTGGAGAAAGCTACAGATCCAAACCATTACTAGAATTGTAAAAATCTGAAAAATTTTCCTGGAGTTTCTCACTTAGATATATATGCGCATGTCTAGACATGCAGCTAATTGCATGAGAATACATACATAAAACAAAGTATGCAAATCTGCACATGTACTGACTCCAAATACTGCACAAATACACACATACATGCAAACATATATTGTTGATGGTGGTGAAATGCTAATGAAGGAGTCTTGGATATATATTAGAAACAGACTGTTGCTCTACTGGCAAGGAATCTTAAAATAAAACTGAATAATGACATACTTACATACATGCTTACATACATAAATACATACATACATAAATACATACATACATACATACATACATACATACATACATACATACATACGTACTCTTTACTCTCTTTTTACTCTTTTACTTGTTTCAGTCATTTGACTGCGGCCATGCTGGAACACCGCCTTTAGTCGAGCAAATCGACCCCAGGACTTATTCTTTGTAAGCCTAGTACTTAATCTATCGGTCTCTTTTGCCGAACCGTAAACACACCGGGACGTAAACACACCAGCATCGGTTGTCAAGTGATGTTGTGGGGGGGGGGACAAACACAGACACACAAACATATACATGCACATACATATATATATATACATATATATAAAGGGCTTCTTTCAGTTTTCGTCTACCAAATCCACTCACAAGGCTTTGGTCGGTCCAAGACTATAGTAGAAGACACTTGCCCAAGGTGCCACGCAGTGGGACTGAACCCGGAACCATGTGGTTGGTAAGCAAGCTACTTACCACACAGCCACTTCTACATACATCATGCATACATACATACATGCATACATACATACATGCATGCATACATACATACATACATACATACATACATACATACATACATACATACATACATACATACATACATGATGGTTGTCTACTCCTTATGTAGAGTTTGACGACCTCATGTACTTACACCTTACAACCATCATGGTATCTGATATAGATTTTTAAACCAGACAATGTTTTGAAAAGAACCCACATAGATTGCAGATCCGATTTGGACCACCAACAGCTACAAATAAGTTCTGGTCTTTGTGGATCTTAAAATGTCTTTCGAGACCTCCATTAGATTTGTAAACCTTCTGGCATATATTGCATTGAAAGGTCGGCGCAGACATATAGGCAGCATAGTTGTTGGGGGTTCGTTTTCCATGGGTTCGCAATGGGATTTGGGCCCGGCAAAAGAAAGGCAAACTGTGCACACAAAAAGGTCATTGTGATTTACCTTCTCGATCGTAACATTCTTAACTTCCCAAGCTAACCTGTCATATTTCTCAACTTTTCTTTCTTCCTTATCGCATACCTTGTTGTCAGCTGGGCATGTTATATATATGACCCAGCATAGTTTGTGCTCTTTCTCAATTAAGACTTTGTTTGGCTTCCTATTCTCTATCTCATGATTGCACTGCATTAAATAAGTACCAGTTACGCACTGGGGTCGATATAATCGACTTAATCTGTTTGTCTGTCCTTGTTTGTCTGTCCTTGTTTTCCGCTCTGTGTAGCCCCTTGTGGGCAGTAAAGAAATAAGAAGCGTTAGCACGCCTGGCGAAATGCTTAGCGGTATTTCGTCAGCCGCTACGTTCTGAGTTCAAATTCCGTCCAGGTCGACTTTGCCTTTCATCCTTTCGGGGTCGGTTGAATAAGTACCAGTTACACACTGAGGTCGATATAATCGACTTAATCCGTTTGTCTGTCCTTGTTTGTCCTCTCTGTGTTTAGCCCCTTCTGGGTAGTATAGAAATAGGTATTTCGTCTGCCGCTACGTTCTGAGTTCAAATTCCGCCGAGGTCGACTTTGCCTTTCATCTTTCGGGATCGATAAATTAAGTACCAGTTACGCGCTGGGGTCGATATAATCGACGTAATTCGTTTGTCTGTCCTTGTTTGTCCCCTCTGTGTTTGGCCCCTGGTGGGTAATAAAGAAATAAGAATCGTTAGAACGCAGGGGAAAATGCTTAGCGGCATTTCGTTCGTCTTTACATTCTGAGTTCAAATTCCGCCGAGGTCGACTTTGCCTTTCATCCTTTCGAGGTCGATAAAATAAGTACCAGTCAGGTACTGGGATCGATGTGCTCGACTTTCACCTCCCCTGAAATTTCACACCTTGTGCCTATAGCAGAAATGAGTATTATTGAATAGGAAATCATTACATATGTGCATACGCGTGTGTGTGTGTGTGTGTGTGTGTGTCTGTGTGTGTGCTGTGTGTCTGTGTGTCTGTGTGTCTGTGTGTCTGTGTCTGTGTGTGTGTGTGTGTGTGTGTGTGTGTGTGTGTGTGTGTGTGTGTGTGTGTGTGTGTGTGTGTGTGATGTCAAAATGGCAAACGACCAAGTTGTTAAAATGTCCGCCGGAAATTTCGTATTCAGTTTCCAAAGCTAGTTTTTGGTCTCCGAAATAAAGTCAATTACCATTGAAAAGTCTCGTCTGCCTAATTATTATAAACCACTGTGGCAAAACAAATACATTTAGAATTTAATGAGCGAGTTTGGAGAGATTTTAATTACATTAAAGTCTTCTATATATCTACTTAAGTCTGTATTCTTTATCTTTACTGAGATATTATATCAGGAATATTTCAAGCTAACGACCGAGGAAAACATCCCTGCTCGTTTTAGTCTGTGTACTGGAAATCGTAAATTCAAATACCAAGCACACACACACACACATACGGACACACACACATACATATACATATATATTATAATATAAATAATATATAAATATATGGATATATACATACATATATGTACATACCTACATCTATATGTATATATACGTGTATATATGGGTACAGGGACACCAAAAAAACGTTGAACACAATGAGAAACGAAAACATGAAAACAAAAACATGGAAACGAACTTTTTTTCAAACAACGAAAATAAACAGAGTACAAGAGATACAACACAAGGAATAGTCCCCTTCTTCAGTTGTCCCTGTTTCGTCTACTCTGCGTTTAAAAGGTAAGGACAACACGTGACTTCGTTGAAACAGTCCTTCCTGCAAAGCAAATTAAATAAAATTTGGGATTTTTTGCGGATGGGTAAAATTGGTAACAAGAAACAGGACAGTAAGAACAAAACAAGAACGTAACAACAGTAAAAGTAAAGACAGTAAAAGACAGAACAAAGCGAATAACACAGTAAAAACAAACGATTATACACACACACACACACACCACACACAAATATATATATATATAAATATATATTATATAATACATACATTATACATACATACATATACACACACACACATATATACATTATTCATACACAAATATTATGTATAAATATATATAAATATATATATATATATATTGGGAGTAATTGGGAGTAATTGTGGACAACAAACATAAGCTGGGCCACTCATATAAAACACAAGTTGACATGGCCCGCAGAATGTGTTCCTGGATCTCAGAACTTTCCAGTCGAGAGATATCCACACCATTATCCTTCTCTTCTCCACTTCTGCCCGACCCCACCTTGAATACTGTTGTCCACTGTGGTCTCCCCACACAATACAAGGTATCATAAAAGTTGAAGCACCTCAAAGGGGGCAATCACAAAAAAGATAGATGGCATGACAGGCCTCGACTATTGGGGTCGACTGGAAAGCTAAAACTCTATTCTCTCCAACGTTCGTCGTGAGCGACTACATCATCTGCATGATGTGGAAAATATTCCATCAGCATTGCCCAAATGATGTTGGCATCACCTTTAAGGTACATCCAAGGCTTGGGCCCCGTGCCATCCGCCCAAACAAAAATCGCACTCTCATCTCATAACAACAATACGGCACAATTATTTCACCTCAATTGGCCCCGCTCTTTTTTACTTTAACATTACACCAAAAACATTAAAACAGAAACTGACCCTATAGGGTTCAAGAAGTCTTTGGACAGATTCCTTCAAGAAATCCCGGATAAAACCCCCTACACCGGATATGTCTCTGTAAACAATAACTCTCTACTTGAGTGGGGCCATAGTGCCCAAATTCTGACTTGAAAGACCTCACCAGGTGGTGCTATTAAGTTAGACATGGCGCTGGGCCAATAATGGCCGAAACCTATACAAAGTATCAAAGTACATAGTATATATATATATATATATATATAATAATATAATATATATAAATATATTATATATACTTGTGTGTGTGTGTGTGTGTGTGTGTGTGGTGTGTGTATGCTTGTAGCATGTATCTTTATATGTATGTATGCATGTATGCATGTTTGTATACAAGCCAAGAGGGTAAAGGACAGTACAACCAATTCTCACCGACCCACCTTTCCATGCAGCTTCTAAAACCATACTTGCTTGGTGCCATACATACATACATACATGCATAATAGTGGTTTTTCTCTAATTTATATATATACAGTTCCTGGCTTTAAGGATATCGCGAAAAGCCCGGTTCGGCTGTTTCCTTGTGAATGAATTTTGCGTGCGTGTGTGTGTGTGTGTGCGACTATTTTGCATCTGTGTTAGTCCTTCCCCACCGTTTGACAACCGGTGTTTGTTTGTTTATGCCTTTGTAATAGAACGAAAGTAATCGTTAAAAAAAACATCAGACTTTTTAAAAAAAGCATAAGTACTACAAAAGCCTTCAAGGTGTTGCCCCAGCTTGGCCGCAGTCCAATGACTAAAACAAGAAAAAAATAAGACAGAGGGTATCAATTCACTCTTCTTAAGGCGTTAACCGAACCTAAGCCGTAGATGAAGATACTTTTCTTTCCAATGTACCGCATATTGAGACCGAACCCAGAACATTACAATTGCGATGCGAATTTCTTAACTACATCGACTTTGAAAATAACTCTTCTTTACTAAAGGCGAACTGTGGTTAGGGGTTTGCAAGTAATCGGTTATAGCTGATCTGAGATGTAACATCAGTAACAATAAAAACAACAGCAACAACAACCACAACACTAATAACAATCTCAGCAACGAATGTGACCTCGACGCGGTATAAACATAATAAACAACAACTAAAGAATTATGTTAAGTCACGCTATGTTGTTTAACGATATTTTAGGTTAGCCAAACATATCTGAAATGCTAATGATGCTAATCTCACAAATATTGTTGACACATCCAAGCAGAAAGAATCAAGGTGATAGGGTCAAAACGTTGGGGACAGATGGCATCTTGCAGATGGTAATTTACATAATCATTTGGCCCCTCCAGAATTATCAAACAAGCCTTCCTCAAACCACACTATTAAAAAGTCAAAGAGACGCAGTATAACTAGATAGATGATGATGATGATGATGATGATGATGATGATGATGAATAATAATAATAATAATAATAATAATAATAATAATAATAATAATAATAATAATAATAATAATAATAATAATATGCTCCACCGTGTTCTCTATTCAAAAACAAATCCAATCTAATAACATCGGTGGAATGGGATATAGGAGCCTGTGGAAGACTTGAAGGAAGCCGAAACTGCAGGGATGATCAGGAAGTCGACTGACGATATGTTTCTTTATTTTTAAAAAAGAAGCGAAAATCTACTTGGAGGATCCGGGTAATATTCGACAGAATTCGACTGACGATAGAAAGCTTCGAATGACC
>NC_043014.1:14256468-14280626 GCF_006345805.1 Octopus sinensis | reverse complement strand
CATCCCGAATATTATTTTAGCAAGTTTAAAGTGATTTCATTTGCCGTTTCTATGGTCTCCTTCCCTTGATACTCTAAGTGCCTATTTTTTTTAATGGTTTATCCAGCTCTTGATGGAACTCCGCCATGCATAAAATGGCTAAGATACCGAGTATCACGACAGCGCTCTTCCGATTCGTCCATAAACTCAATGACTGCTACCAAGTTCAGGCCATGGCAGACAGAGAGGCTGTTCTTGAAGCCGAAAATTTGAACTTACGGAGACAATACTTACATATCGCCTGAGGAAACACAGCTAGATCTCACAATGCAGAGAAACGGTTACATAATCAAGTATCTGCACACGTGGAGAATACGTCGGGTGGAAAGAATTGTGGTGATTGAAAATAAATGTCCAACTGTTGAAAATAAATGTCCAACTCTTTCCTGTTGACTCCAAATTTTTAAAATTATATATATATATATATGGAGAATTCACAAAAAAAACAAAAGACGAAGACAGGTGGTGTAGACAACAAACAGATGTATTAGTGTAACGCTCGGGAAGTGAAAACGGCTTTAACTTTTCGAGCCTACGCTCTTCCACAGAAAGGAACACAAAAAGAAACAGGGAGAGAAAATAAAGAATGTGTAGTGGCTAGCGATCTATCATGGCGAATGCCAGGCAGAGGGGTCACACAGGGGAGCTAAGAAGAAGCGAAGATAAATATACAGGGTTGGCCAAAAGTCACCTGACAGTAAATCAAAGCCATTTAATTCCAAGATTTATATATGCTTAACAACTGAATGAATTTAATAAAAGTATCTAAATATGGAACATGATAATTATTGTTCAAACTGAAGACCTTCTTGAACGACATACTTTTCCATTTGAGTCATTACAGAATTAGAGATAGTATTTATGGAATTTTGATTTACTGTTGAGTGACATGTGTCGCTCAAGAAGGTCTTCAGTTTGAACAATTTTCATGTCGTTTCATATTTAGATGCTTTTATTAAATTCATTCAGTTGTTAAACATGAACAAATCTTGGAATTAAATGGTTTTGATTTACCTGTCGAATTGTATTTGGCTGATCTAGAAACGTACGTTCTCAAATAATATTTGCACTTGTGATTTTTTAATGTTTTTACCCCCATACCTTCGTGGGTTATTTTGAGTAAACACTATCTGAGAGAAATTTTCTTTAAGTATTAGAAATGGCTAAAAAAATTTTTTTTGGCTGCTATTTCTAATGAGTTCAGTATGTGGCAAAGTAATTTATTTTACTAAGCCCTTTATAAAATGTAACATTTTGAAATATATATATATATATATATATATATATATATATAATATATATATATATAATATATACACAAATTTAAATAGGATAAAATCTTTATAAGATCAAGTAGTTAGCGTGAAAAAACATCATAAGAGAAATATCCATCAATTTTCTCTTAAATATAATTTATTTATACTGAGGGCATTACTGTACATAAATTCTACACGCTAGGAGGAACCCTTAAAGTCAAAACTACCAAAATAAATAAACACATAGTATCGATACTATGTGTTTATTTATTTTGGTAGTTTTGACTTTAAGAGTCCCTCCTGGCGTGTGGCATTTATGTACAGTAATGCCCTCAATATAAATAAATTATATATATATATAGTTTTGGTGAAGCATCGTGAGGTATAGCTTCAAAGAAGTTTCTTGTGTAAAACGGAAACAATGCGAAAAGAAACAAAGTAAACTACAAAACGAAAAGAAATAGAACAAAGTTGCAGTTTTACATTGTATTTCTATATTTCGGGGTGAAAGCCCCCTCTTCAGGACATCTGGAAAAAGTGGTAGTTTCTAACTACTGCTGTTTTCTTTTCCTTTTGAAGTTTACTTTGTACCTCCTCGCATTGTTCCGGCCTTACGCAACAACCTTCTTTAAAACATGTTTGTGTCTGTACATTATTTACCTTATTTACATTATTTACATTCGACGGATATTTGTCCTCATCTTGTTTGTTGTTAATACAACGTTGTGTTAACAACAAACAAGATGAGGACAAATATCCGTCGAATGTAAATAATGTAACTAATATAAATAATGTAAATAATGTACAAAATTTCTCATCCCTTTTACTCTTTTACTTGTTTCAGTCATTTGACTGCGGCCATGTTGGAGTACCGCCTTTAGTCGAGCAAATCGACCCCAAGACTTATTCTTTGGAAGCCTAGTACTTATTCTATCGGTCTCTTTTGCCGAACCGCTAAGTTACGGGGAGGTAAACACACCACCATCGGTTGTTAAGCGATGTTGGGGGGACAAACAAAGACACACAAACATATACACATACACACATACATACATACATATATACATATATATATATATATTATATATATATATATATATATATATATATATATTATATATATATATATATATATATATATATATATATAATATATAGGCGCAGGAGTGGCTGTGTGGTAAGTAGCTTGCTAACCAACCACATGGTTCCGGGTTTAGTCCCACTGCGTGGCATCTTGGGCAAGGTATTCTACTATAGCCTCGGGCCGACCAATGTCTTGTGAGTGGATTTGGTAGACGGAAGCTGAAAGAAGCCTGTCGTATATATGTATATATATATATATGTATGTGTGTATGTTTGTGTGTCTGTGTTTGTCCCCCTAGCATTGCGGTTCGGCAAAAAGAGACCGATAGAATAAGTACTGGGCTTACAAAGAATAAGTCCCGGGGTCTATTTGCTCGACTAAAGGCGGTGCTCCAGCATGGCCGCAGTCAAATGACTGAAACAAATAAAAGAAAAGAAAAGAAAGAAGAATATACATATATACGACGGGCTTCTTTCAGTTTCCGTCTACCAAATTCACTCACAAAGCTTTGGTCGGCCCGAGGCTATAGTAGAGGACACTTGCCCAAGGTGCCACGCAGTGGGAATGAACCCGGAACCATGTGGTTGGTAAATAAGCTACTTACCACACAGCCACTCCAGAACTGAATGTGTGTGCCTGTTAATCTGATTTTTATTTTTTTGTTTTTTTTATTTTTTAGGTGTGGAGTGACGCTGCCACACAAGTATTTTATTCTCTGAGCATCTCCTGTGGTGGGCTCATCACAATGTCAAGTTACAATAAATTCAACAACAATTGCTTAAGGTCAGCTTATACTTTTTCTAAATATTGGTTTCAAATTTTGGCACAAGGCCAGCAATTCTGGGGTAGGGTGTAAGACGATTAGACCGACCCCAGTGTTCAACTGG
Organism: Octopus sinensis; assembly: GCF_006345805.1. Lineage (NCBI taxonomy): Eukaryota > Metazoa > Mollusca > Cephalopoda > Octopoda > Octopodidae > Octopus > Octopus sinensis. Next base: position 14,277,360 of record NC_043014.1, on the reverse strand, counting down.
TATTTATTTTATCGACCCCTAAAGGGATGAAAAACGAAGTGGACTTCGGCGGGATTTGAACATGGGAAATAAAGGCGGACGAAATACTACTACGCATTTTGACCGGCATACTAACGATTCTGCAAGCTCACTGACTTACTTTGTCTACATATCGTTGTTGTCGTTGTTATTGCTGTTGGTGATAGTCGTAGCAGTAGTGGTAGTGGTGGTGTTTAGCTCCAAGTAAACTTTAATCGGTGGAGGCACATGGCCTAGTGGTTAGAGCAGCGGACTCGCGGTCGAGGGATTGCGAGTTCAAATCTCAGACCGGGTGATGTGTGTGTTTATGAGCGAAACACCTAAGCTCCACGCGGCTCCAGCAGAAGGTAATGGCGAAACTTCTGCAGACTCTTTCGCCACAACTTTCTCTCACCCTTTCCTCCTGCATCTTGCAGCTCACCTGCGACGGACCGGCGTCCCGTCCAGGTGGGCAACCTATACACCAAGGAAACTGGGAAACCGGCCCTTATGAGCCAGGCATGGCTCGAGAAGGAACAAACAAACATTGATCGAGAAGACTTCGTATCAAAGGCTCTCCAGCCGTAACAACATCGTCTGAAAGATGCGTGGCCTAGTTGTTAATGTGTTGCACTCACGATCGTAAGATTGTAGTTTCGATTCCCGGACCGAGTGGTGCGTAGTGTTCTTGAGCAAAACACTTCATTTCACATTGTTCCAGTTCACTCGGCCGTAAATGAGCGACCCTGCAACGGATTGGCATCGCGTTCACAGGGGCTGTTGTGATTTTGCTCCCTTATATATCATGGAAACCGAATAACCGATCCATGAACCCTATGAAGCTACAATGTTTTTCATAGAACCATGTGGCCTCCCATTTTTTACGAATGTTGATGTGAATTGAGGAGGTTTTAGCTGTAGTTTCTAACAGGTCGACCAACCATCTATTGTCTCTCTTACGTATTTCTTCGTGTCATTTTTTTAGACTGTAGGGAAAGATTTGAGAGAGATTTAGCTACTATTTCTAAACGTAAAGTTTCCAAACGTCAGTCAGTGTCACGAAAATCGAATCCATAGAGGACTGAACAGCCATGGACATGGATCGTATCCCGCCTTTGGTACTGCACTGCGTTCATAGCCACGACATAACAGTCAACGGTGTATTCCACGGGCTGTCACGTGTTGTCGCTCTTAATGTTTCACTCAAAATGAATGGCACCGTTGTTATCTTCTTCTTCTTCTTCTTCTTCCAATCAGGATTCACGCCATTAGCCACAAAGAATAATCTCTAATTCGAGCCTACTCTAAGCTACTAAGAATGCGTGTGGCAACTTGAAGATCCACCCACCACACGAGATAGACTGGCGGTTGCACAGGCGCGAAAGCTACGTTGTTATCGTCATTCCGTAAACGGTCGTTTTTAACGGGTGGAGAGCTGAACCATCCTGGGGTATAGAGGATTCGCAATCTAGACTAGGGTCTGAACGCTTACAACACCATAGTGGGTTACACCATGGTTCCTCTGCTTTGTGGCAGAAGTAGGAAGAAAGAGTGAGAGAAAGTTGTGGTGAAAGATTACAGCGGGATTCACCACCACCCTCCGCCAGAGACACGTGGAGCTTAGGTGTTTTTGCTCAATAAACACTCACAATGTCCGGTCTGGGAATCGAAACCACGTTCTTACGACCGCGAGTCCGCTGCTCTAACCACTGGGCCACTGTGTCTCCACACACCGTTGTTGTTTCTGCTACTAGGGCTATTTTTGTTATTGATGTTGATTTTGTTGCTTTAGTTTGGTCCCTAGACAATTTTGATCGAACAGATCAATCTATGGGCAAAACCATCCCAGCACCTTTGAGCGTTTCGTATTTTCAGAGATATCAATATCTAAGGCTGAATTAGCTAACGTATCCTTTTCCATGAGTGGGATGTGATTTGAAGGAGAATCAACTGTTAATTATAGATAATCGACCGATCGACCGCATTATTACTCCTTCATGAGAGTATGCCGTATTTTTGGTGGCATAGAAAAACGCACGGGCATATTAGATGTACCCAAATTCCAGCAGAGCATAGTTGGGAAAAGAGTTTTTAATGCATTAATGCATTAAAGCTTATGAGAGACCCAGCTTCGCAAACTGAACCTGAGGTAATTTTTCGATGTATTTTGTGGGGAGGAGAGGTGCGTTTTGTATACCAACAAATGTGGTGATTGGATATAAATCTAGCGGGAAAAACGGGAGATGTCACTGAATGGCAAAATTTGTAAAATTAATTTTGTTAAAATTAAGGATTTCAAAAATGTTCACTGATTAGTTTCTTTTAAGATTGACATAATCTGGTCTTTCTCTCTGCAGGGATTCCATACTGGTGCCACTTATTGACTGTTTCACGAGCTTCTTCTCTGGATTTGTAATTTTTACCGTTCTGGGTTTCATGGCCAAAGTGAAAGGCGTCGATGTTGAGACTGTTGTCAAAGGAGGTTAGTTTTCTGGAGAGATTTTTATCTTTCTTGGCACCCCACCACGGTAGTGGATAATAGACTCGGTACACTACAGATACATAATCACTATCATCACCACCACCACCACCGCTATCATCATCATCATCATCACCAACCCCTGGACACTACCGTCTCGTGTCCTAAGGCTATCCAGTTTCCATGGCGTATAAGTGACCGAGATTATAACATTAACACTGTACAGAATGTCAGTTCGTCGCTAGGTCACTCATTTACAGCTCAATGAACTGGATCGACGTGAAATGAAGCGTTTTCCACAAGAACACAGCGCACCGCCCGGTTTGGGAATTGAAACCACGACCTTACGATCGGAAGTACGACACATTAACCACCCGACCGGGAGAGCAGGTGTCAGACTTTTAAAATAAAAACATAAGTATTGGAATCGATTTGTTGACTAAAACCCTCCAAGGCAGTGCCCCCAATATGGCCGCAGCCTTTTTATTGAAGCAAGTAAAAGTACCACCGCCATCGCCTCCTTTCTCCAAAATTTGTAACCTTGTATCAATATAAAAATCTTCCTCTCGCGTCACGTGGTGCAGGGAATGGCTGAATCGGTAGAGTGCCATAGCTAAATAAATGCCTAACAGTACTTAGTTACTTTTGTCTATGCTATGAGTTCGAGTCCCGACCAGGCCTGTTTTATCTTGCATCTCTCCAAGGGTCTATTAAATAAGTAACAATCCTTTCCTCAGCCGTGAAGGAAGTGGAGGGGAAAAGAATCAAAAATGCGGCTTTACATTGAAATTAGAAATCTTCCCCCCACCCACCCTAGAACAAAATGGCGCCCTGGCAGAATCATTAAAGAATCTGACAAAACATTTTGTGGCATTTCTTCCGACTCGTTACGTTCTGAGGTCGATTTTGTCTTTCATCGTTGAAATAAGTACCAATTGAACATTGGGTTCGATGTACCCCAGTTTTCCCTCCCCTCAAAATTTGCTGGCACAATTGTTAACGTGCCGGACAAAATGCTTTGCTGTATTTCTTCCGATTCATTCGGTTCCGAGTAAAAATTCCGCTGAGGATGGCTTTGCCTTTCATCCTTTCGGGGCTGGTAAAATAAGTAAAACTGCTGGCCTTGTGCCAAAATTGGAAGCCATTATTAAGTTGGCGAGTTGGCAGAATCGTTCGCACATCGGAAGAGATGTTTGTTTGTTGGGTATTTTTTTAAGCATTAACGTTCGTCCTTTCGGGATCGATAAAATAAGTATCATCTGAGCACTGGGGTCGATATAATCAACTGTCTACCTCCCCTAAAATTACTGGCCTTGTACCAACATTTGAAACTAATATTTTTCTGCAAGGCGCAGGAGTGGCTGTGTGGTAAGTGGCTTGCTAACCAACCACATGGTTCCGGGTTCAGTCCCACTGCGTGGCATCTTGGGCAAGTATCTTCTGCTATAGCCCCGGGCCGACCAATGCCTTGTGAGTGGATTTGGTAGACGAAAACTGAAAGAAGCCTGCCGTATATATATATATATATATGTATGTGTGTGTGTTTGTGTGTCTGTGTTTGTTCCCCTAGCATTGCTTGACAACCGATGCTGGTGTGTTTACGGTCCCCGTCACTTAGCGGTTCGGCAAAAAGAGACCGATAGAATAAGTACTGGGCTTACAAAAAGAATAAGTCCCGGGGTCGAGTTGCTCGACTAAAGGCGGTGCTCCAGCATGGCCGCAGTCAAATGACTGAAACAAGTAAAAGAGAAAAGAGAAAAGAGAAAGCCTGTTAAATCAATGAAAGTGGTTCAAAATCCAGAATCACTTCGACCAGTTTTCAAGATGACGGCAGTAAATAATATACACTGAGTTGTGACACTTATTGACTTAAGTGCAACAACGACTGCTTGTACGAGTTTCCTTCTATCTAAACAAACGTTAAATGAGAACTAAGCAGATTGAAGCAGCTGTCTTAGTGGTTTTCTGTTACTTTATTCGGATCTGCTCCATCAAATAGACAATTATCAGAGACTCCTTGACGATTTATCGATGTGGGCAGGTTCAGCAGGGACTGAAACGGAGATCAAGAGGGATGTAGAGTGGTGTTGAGTGAGGATATGACAGCAACGCAAGAATGAAATAAATAGTAGAGTGTGCAATGAAGTGATCGGAGATAATATGGACGTCGAGTTGATTGTCATTTTTATGACTGTAAGTACACTTATTAAACAACAAGCGTACCAACTGCGTCATTTATCGAAAATATATTGTTGCATACTCTTTGTTAGTTGAACAAAAACCCATTTAGCGCTTTGGCGGGTGGGAGGGAATAATTCTTGCAGATAGAGAAATCTTCTGAAACAAATTTACTCTTAGACGCCATCTGCAAAAAAAAAAAAAGCAACAGCTAAGTTAAACTTAATATATTTAATTTAAGGAGCATTAAAAGATAGCAAGAAATAATGACGATCCTTCAGTATAGGTACCGTAAGTACCGGAAGTGGCTTTGTTTATATTTCTGAAGATAACAGAAACCCTTTTCTCCCACCCCTAACCCTAACCCTAACCCCCCCCCCATATATATAAAAAAAAACACTTTCTTGAAATGTATCCGGTACTTCCGGTACCTATATAGAAGTTACGCCGAAATAATTGTGGCGAATTAAAAGATAATAATTTCGTTGAGTAAACTAGGGGGTGAGTGTTTGAGACACGAGTTGTAGATGTTGTTAAACCCCAGGTCAGCTCTGATGGATCAAACCTATGATCAAATTTGTTCCAACAGCACCAATCCTTTCCTTCTTTATAGCCTTTTATTCTAAGATAACTGGGTATGATTATAAAAGAGATTTGGCTGTTATTTCACACAGGTTGAGTAAATGAGTAGAGTCCTTTGTTGGCTCTCGTGTGGTTTGTTGTTGTTGTCGTAAAACCCCAGGTCGGCGATAACCGAGTAGTCCTGTGATCAAATACATTTCAGCCATGACGATACCGGTCTTTTCGCCATATAAAAAATTGTTTAATCAGTTTTAATTTTTTAAGGTTTGCATTTGAGCGAGATTTGGTTGGTTTTTCTAGTTTGTCGACGACGTGAAGATTACTTCACTGGCTTGAATTAAAATTAAATGTTTAACGACAAAGGGTACAAAATGTTGCCTCTCTGACCGCTTCACTCAGACTATTAAACTGCCGACTATTTGACCGGTAAACAATTGAAGGTACAAATTGTCGTCTGTTTAACAGTAAGGTATCAGGAGTACAAATTGTCCCTTCTTTAACCAGTAAGGTACAAAGTGCCGCTTCTTTCTCCTGTCGAAAATACAAATTCTCACCTGTTTGAACAATAAGGCGACGACGAAACCAGTTGTCTCCTTATTAATGCGTAAGTTTTCAAGGAAACAAATTATTGCTTCTTTGGCCAATAAACTATCGAGGATACAAATTGTCATTTAGACTGGCAAGTCGATGCCGTTCTATATCATCCAAGAAATTTTGAAAACTGGAGAAAAAAATTAGCGCTGGTGAGGCTATGTGATAAGAAGCTTGCTTCCCAACCTCACGGTTCCGGGTTCAGTCCCAATACGTGGCACATTGAGCAACTATCCTCTACTATAGCTTCGTGCCGACCAAAGTCTTGTAAGTGGATTTGGTAGACGGAAACTGTATGTGTGTGTGTGTGTGTGTGTGTGTGTGTGTGTGTGTGTGTGTGTGTGTGTGTGTGTGTGTGTGTGTGTGTGTGTGTGTGAGCGTTTATGTGTGTCTGTCTTGTGTCTATGTTTGTTCCCCCTCCATCACTTGACAACTGATGTTGGTGTGTTTACGTCTCCGTAACTTAGCGGTTCAGCAAAACAGAACGATGGAATAAGTATTAACTAAGCTTACAAAGAATAAGTCCTGGGGGTCGATTTCTTCCACTGAAACCTTTTAAGGTGGTGCTCCAGCATGGCCGCAGTCAAAATGATTAAAACAAGTAAAAGAATAAAAGAAAAAATATCATTAGATTAAGAACTGGTTTTTTTTCTGCTGGTATAGATTCACCTCGACTCTGTCGGTCACGAATGACCATGGGTGCACCTAAGAGGTACAAGTCTGGGGACAAGTCTGAGCGGAAAGTCGCCTCACCGGCAAACGTACAGCCTAGGGTTGTTTTAGAGAAGACTAGCAGTCGCCCATGCATACCAGCCTCTCCTCTCCACGCCACCAGTGTTATCTAAGGGAAAGGCAAAGGCCGATACAGCTTGGTACCATTGACGTCGCAACTCATTTCCACACATGAGTGAACTGGAGCAACGTGAACTAAAGCGTCTTGCTCAAGAACACAACACGCAGCCCGGTCCGCGAATCGAACTCACAACCTCACGATCGCAAGCTCGTCGCTCTAATCACTGAGCCATGCGCCTTCACTAGGTTTACCTAGGGCTACATTACCTGATATTTCTGTTCTTTTTTCTTAAAGACCGTGTGGTGTGATTTTGAGGAAGATTAGGCTGCTGTATCTGACTGGTCTTCTCATGATTCATGAGTGAATTAGAAACTTAAACAGGATGCATCGGTAGTAATTTGTTACTCTCCTTTGCGTTGTAAGTGCAAATATCGTTAAAATTAACTTTACCTTTTATGAAGTGGATATAATAACGGCTTCAAATTTTGGCACGAGGCCAGCAATTTCGAGGGATATAGTAAGACGATTATATCGCCCTCAGTGTTTAACTGGTACTTATCTAATCGACCCCGAAAAGATGAAATACAAAGTCGAGCCCTGCAGAATTTGAACTCAGAACGTAAAGACGGACGAAATGCCATTAAGCATTTTACCCGGCATGCTAACGTTTCTTATTTCTTTACTGCCCTACAAGGAGCTACACACAGAGGGGAAAAACAAGGACAGACAAACGGATTAAGTCGATTATATCGACCCCAGTGCGTAACTGGTACTTATTTAATCGACCCCGAAAGGATGAAAGGCAAAGTCGACCTCGGCGGAATTTGAACTCAGAACGTAGCGGCAGACGAAATACGGCTACACATTTCGCCCGGCGTGCTAACGTTTCTGCCAGCTCGCCAATTTCTAGTTCGATGTAATAATTTTACCAGAAAGTAATGCAGTCGATGTAATCAAAATGCTTGGTAGCATTTCGTCTGTCTTTACGTTCTGACTTCAAATTCGATGTAATCGACTTACCCCACCTACCACCGAACTTGCTGGCCTTGTTCCAAAAATTGAAACCAATGCTGCATTAAATTGACTCTGCTCTTTTCTAATTTTCTTTTATGCTATAGGTCCAGGTTTAGCGTTTATCGCTTACCCAGAAGCTATCACAAAAATGCCGTCTCCAACAGTTTGGGCCATCCTCTTCTTCTTGATGATGATCACCATCGGTTTCAGTTCACAGGTAAACTCCGTTTCATTTGAACTTTGAAATATTGAAACTAAACAAGAGTTAACTATACACGTTATTAATTTTTAACTTTTTAATTGCACTCTTATTTCTGCTAGATACGTAATTTCAAAAATCGTTTCTTGTCATTTAACCTTAAAACACACGCGCGCGGGCACGTGTGTATATACATATATATATACCGGAGTAAGGACATAAATGTGAAACAAGGTGGGAAAACAGAGTACTCAAATACCAGAGGTAGAGTAATATGCTTTATAACAAAATCTGTTACTCAGAGTTTCACGTTCCCGTTCGTCGGACAGTTTTGTTAATTTTTTTAAACGTGAAACTCTGAGTAACAGCTTTCGTTATATTCCTGATGCTTTTAAATAAAGTCTATGTGAGAGTCTTATGTACGTGCAAAAGTTCATAGACAATGCAGGGTTTGTACGTCAGGACGAGACGAAAAGCGTGTGTGTGCCGAAAAGGTTGCATGTGCGGGCTTCCGTATCTTCTTCCAGTCAGTTTCTGGGTATGTAGCTGTCAAAATGTTGCGCTTATAGGCTTTCATGGTCAGCGAACACCTTGTGCGTCGGCAGTGTTGCACTGTTGTGAAATGCATCCTAGATTGCATCGTAGTATAGTGCTTTCTGTAGCAGGTCGATGGCGAGTGCATCTTGGTGGTGACGAAGGTTGTCATTCTTTTTTCTTTGGTTTAGTGACTGTTGATATTCCAGTCCTATAGTTCAAATCAGCTAAAAATGCAGCTGCATATAGCATCGGAAGGTTCCAATTCTCTTTACACAGGTTCACCAATTGCAAGCGATGAAGTTTTATTTTTGTAGCGATGCCAGTTATGGTGCAACGTTGGGGTCGCCAGTTTGTAACGATTGGTTCTTGGGAAAGCTGCAATTCTCTTGTTCGGGGTCACCAATTGTAGCGGGAGAAATTGATTAGTAAACAATATTATGAAATGTCGTAGTCAGCAGTTGTAACGATAAAAATTTGTTATTATGACAACATGTTGTAAGATGTGAAGTTTTAAGGAAATATTTATTTACCGTTACGTTACAATACTTTGCCTCAACGAGCAGGTTTTGATACATCAAAAAGCATGCAAAGTAAAGTTTGTGTATGTGTCCTCTTCATTGTAAAGTAGTAATTACAAAGAGAGATAGAATGATGTTGTAAGAGAACAGAATTAGTGCTAGCGAAAGTTGTAGTGTTGTGGGACGTTGTCTCACAGTTGCTGACAGTAAATTTCATTTCTCTCGCTGACCCCTGTTAGTAGCTGCATTTCTTGTGATCATGATTCTAGCAGTCCGTTCCCTAACTAATTGAGTCGTCACGAGCCGCCTCGCTCAGTTGTCGCCAAGTGACTACTTGGTTGAGTCGTCACCGACTGAGTTTTGTTTGGGGTGTTCTTGCTTTTATAACTATCCAGAAGGATAAATATATCATTGAGAACAATAGATTTAGTTGGTGGTCTTGTTATCTCTATTCTAGCTTTTGGTGAAGTAGAAGAGGTTAGAAAGGGTCAAGTGGTGAAGACATTATTTCGGCCTAGCTAAAGGCATCTGGAAAATGTAAAACTGCTGTCAGAGAAAAAACATTGTTCCACCGTGGGAAAAGTTCTGTTGCAGTGTTAATTTAAATTTGGCTATGGTGGATCGAATCCACTTCATGCTTGCAAGATCCACTACACACACACACACCACACACACACACACACACACACACACACACACATATATATATATATATATATATATATATATATATATAATATATATATATATTATATATATATTCAGTCGGTTTCGGTGCCGTATCCGCTACAGAAACGCATTCAGATATTGGTCTGTCCGTGACTATGGTAGAGTATACCTTCTTCGCTGCATTAGGATTGAACACAGAACCACATAGTTGCGAAGCAAACTATTTAACCACTCAGACCTAGCCATAACTGTTTACTTGACTAAGCTTTTTGAAGTAGCTGAATAATTCTGCAGGTTGAAACGCATGCTCCAAAGAAATGTCAGTTAAATAAATCATGAAAAGCTTCTAAACGAACAGCCTAGAGGAATATAATACAGATTAAAGTATATTACTGCAGTAAGGAAGGGAAAAAATCTGAGAAGACTAATGTTGGTCAGCTTCGAAAAATACGAAGTATAAAAGTTCACAAAGTGTAATAAACCAGCTTGTTGTCAAGAAAATATGTCTTAATTTTAGGGTAGGATCTTCCAACAGAGATTTTAGTTCGAAATATTAGACATTCCTCTTGCTCTTCACGATAAAATAAGTTATTTCACTTAGTGAACTTCTTGTGCTTCAATGAAATGTTTGTCTAGTTGATATAGTGTAATGATTCGTGGCTGTCTATAGATCTTGATGATTTGTGGGTGCATAGTATTTCGTTATGCAACCATGATATATTATGAAGTATACTAAATGTTTTTATAAGTCAACACCACGTCCTACTACGTTAGCAGTGCTCTTTACATTATTTTATTAAGGTTTTGTGGGGCCTGGTGCGTTATGATCTGTTTTTTCAGTAGGTGGATGCACCACCAGGTCTGTCTGGTATGTTATAACCTGCCGGGACTCAGTAGGTGGATGCGCCACTGTGATGCTCTTTTTTTGGACGTCTGGTGTGTTATGACCCACTGTTTTTTTTTCGGTAGGTGGATGCACTGCCAGGCTTTACCCTTATGGACACTACCTTGGCGTGGTGAAAGAGCTTACGTCCGTGTGGGGAGCTATGCCGGATAGGTTGAACTACTTCGGATAGGTTCAAATATGCCGGATAGGTTCAAATATGTCGGACAGATTCAACTATGCCGGATAGGTGCCCTCACATTGGAAAAACTAAACGTATCCATCTTCCCCCAAAGCGGTGCCAATTTATTTGGTGGGGACCATGCAATATATGGGTGATCCTGATTGGGAGGTGTTGGCCTCCCTGCTAGGGTGGGTGGACGGCCGCTGTTCTGCCCTCTAGTAGTCCCGAGCCAGCACTGACATTTTGCTATAACATTTCGTATTGAGACGTCAGATGTAAACAACGAGATCGAAGGGTATTGAGTGTATATACAATATTTCGTGAGGGTTTTCCCCTTTATCAGCACCCATATTTCTGTAGGAAAAACCTTAAAATAATGTAATAAGCACTGCTAACACAGTAGGACGTGGCGTTACTTATAAAAACATTTGATATACTTTATAGTATATTATGGTTGCATAACGAAATATCACGTACTTACAAGTCATTATGTTTACATACCAGCTCCAGGAATGATTTTAATATATAAATTGGTATATCCAGTAACTTAACACCACTGTATGTGGTGGCAATATAAGCAATGTGTTCAGCGGTGACAGTGGGTTAGATAGGCGCTGATGAAGGAGCAAAAAACTCGAAATATGGTATATACACTCATTATCCATTTTTTCTTCGATTTCATTGTTTGTTTACACCTGGCGGCTATAATTTCTATAGAATATCTGAAGAAATAACATTAACAAAATAATGTCTATAGATCAGTTCCCCAACTGTATACTAAACAGCATTTTACAAATGCTGTCTCTGCATGTTTTGCAAAAATAAAAACAGAAATAAATATAAAGTCAGAAAAAAATGGTTTTCTTTTATCAAACATTAACTAATTGTGCACAACGGTTACTGAAAGCGCGCGGCCTCGTTGCAGAGGTTCCGCAAGCAAGACCGCGGTTTCCATTCCTGAACCAGGCAGTATGTTATGTTCTTGTACAAAACAATACTTCCATTTACGTTGCTCCACTCTAATCAGCTGTAAACGAATAACCCTGCGACGATCCGGTGCGCCATTTCGATCCCTTATACATCATAGAAATCGAATTAAACACCAACTTTATGGGTCCTAAGGGCTCTCGACAGTAATGATGTCAAGAGGATGATGATGATGATGTGCAGTGACTTGTCCATAGCTTCATTTACTGTCCAATACAATATACGCCGCCTTTTAGATCTTTGTGTAGACTAGTTTTTCCCCATATGAAGTTTTATGGAAATTGCTAAATAAGAAAACATAGGGTAAAAGCCCCTTCAGACATGAATGACCATGGGATTGCATCTAAAAAGCTCTCCTTCGAGGCACAAGTCTGGGCAAGGTTATTTTGAGGAAGATCAGCAGTCACCCATGCATACCAGCCTCCTCTCTACATGCCACCGATGTTACCCAAGGGAAAGGTAAAGGCCGATACAGTTTGGTACCAGTGACGTCGCAACTCATTTCTACAGCTGACTGAAATGAAGCAACGTGAAATAAAGTGTCTTGCTCAAGAACTCAACACACAGCCCGGTCCACGAATCGAACTCACTACCACATGATTGTGAGTCGATGCTCTGACCACTGAGCCATGCGCCTTCTCATGTAAACATATAATGAATTTATATTGGACCTTAGCACATCAGCACTCATGTTTTGTGCTCACTGATTAGACATCGTTCTACTCATTTTCTGATCCTCAAAACGACTCCGGAGAAGCTATAAGATGTTGCACAAGCACTCAGCTCTGAATGCACTATTTTTATATGAGAAACAGCTGTAAACTAATGAAATTAATTATATAATTCTTGTTCTCTCGTTATTCACTAACCTATATGCGTGTATGAGTATATGTAATGATTCACTTTTAGTTTCGTTAACAGAGTAGAATATGCTTCGCTAGACGTAGAATAAGGCTAGTTTTCTGCGCATGCGCATGAGGGAACTTCCAGCAGGCCTCCCGGAAGAATCCAAACTCTGCGCATGCGTGCTGAAGATTTCCAAAATGGCGTCACTACAAAATCATAATTAACTGATCCTCCTGTATTTTGTTTTACCCAAAGCCAGGAACGTTTCCGCGTCCCCTCGTACACGCACACATACAACACACACACACAAACAAGTATACACTTTCCTTAAGTTAGCAAGAATATAAAACAAGCACACATATATACAAACACCACACACTCACACACACACACCTACACACCTACACATACAAAAACACACACACGCCTTCCTAATGTAAACAGGAATGTTATCCCAGTAGGGCGTGGTGATCAAGCGGTGTTTGGAGCGAAAGAGTACAACAGGGGTCGCCACCACACCCTGCCGAAGCCTCGTGGAGTTTTAGGTGTTTTCGCTCAATAAACACACACAACGCCCGGTCTGAGAATCGAAACCACGATCCTCCGACCGCGAGTCCGCTGCCATAACTACTGGGCCATTGCGCCTCCCCTGTTGTTGTTGCGGAGGTATGAGATAATTTCAAACCCATTCCTTTCATGTTCTCATTCGATATTTCAGTTCTCCCTGGTTGAAACGGTGATGTCGTCTTTGATGGACGAATGGCAAGATAAACTGCGGCGCAACTGGAAGACTCAAACCGCTTTCAGGGTTTGCGTTTGTCTTGTAACCTTTCTCTTCGGTTTACCTATGACCACCCAGGTAAGTTGTTAAACACCGAATCCATTCCCTCGTGTTGTACTTGTTGCTGTCTTTGTTGATGTTGATGTGGCGAACTGGCAGAATCGTTATCGAGTCGGAAAAAAGCCCAGCAGCATTTCTTCCAGCTTTACGTTCTGTGTTCAAATTCAGCCGAGGTCGACTTTGCCTTTCATTCTTTCAGGTTCAATAAGCTAAACGGCCGCCAAGTACTGGGGTCGATGAACTAACCCCGTTCCCCAAAATTTCAGGCCTTGTACCTAAAGTACACAGGATTATTATTATTATTATTATATTATTATTATTATTATTATTATTATTATTATTATTGAGTGAGAGAACAGCGCATGCGATCAAAGTGACCTTGGGGTACAACTTTACGAAGCCCAACATACCATCAAACAAAGATTCAAGAGAAAAAGCGATCCTGACTGAAGATCCAGCTCGGATTTATTAATCTCCTTTTATCTGTGTGTGTGTGTGTGTGTGTGTGTGTGTGTGTGTGTATAAGCGCAAGATTGGCTGTGTGGTAAGTAGCTTGCTTACCAACCACATGGTTCTGGGTTCAGTCCGACTGCGTGGCACCTTGGGCAAGTGTCTTCTACTATAGCCTCGGGCCGACCAAAGCCTTGTGAGTGGATTTGTTAGACGGAAACTGAAGGAAGCCCGTCGTATATATGTACATATATATATGTATGTGTGTGTATATATTTGTGTCTGTGTTTGTGTGTGTCCCCCCCCCCAACATCGCTCGACAACCGATGGTGGTGTGTTTACGTACCAGTAACTTGGTGGTTCGGCAAAAAAGACCGATAGAATAAGTACTAGGCTTACAAAGAATAAGTCCTGGGGTCGATTTGCTCGACTAAAGGCGGTGCTCCAGCATAGCCGCAGTCAAATGAATGAAACAAGTAAAAGAGTAAGAGTAATATATACAATTATTTTATGAAGTTGATACCAGTGGTTTCATATCACTAATATGCGCTGCTATATATCAGTGATAGTATTTAGCCAACGTAAGATAATGTGAAGTGTTTTGTAAATGGGCAGTCATCTTTAAAATGGCTGAGTATTTGCACATACGAATACTTTACATCCTGCAGACTCGCCGCCAGCCTATCTCGTAATACTAAATATCATATGCATGATTATCACCAAACCAACACAAGCACAAAGACTTTGCGTGCGAGAGAGCACCCATATATTTCACCGGGTTTCTGTTGTCTGATAACCCGTGTCAAGCAAAATCCCCTTTGAAATTATCCACAAAGAAGCTGTTTAATTTAGAGATGGCCAAATTAAAATTTCATATCCTTCAGTATACCCAAAGAAACTGAAACTCACGCAGCTTAACAGAATTCAGTATTTGTTCAATATATTATCTTAATATTCCTTAATGTAATTCCTAAAGCTCTTTCGCCTTTGTTGATAATTCATTGGCAGCTGTCGTTAAGTTAGGATTATTGTCTAAACACCTACGTTTCCACGCCGTCCCCATGCTTAGCAATTAAATTGAATAACTTGTAATGAAAACGAAAACCTCGATGGCTGTTTCCCAAGCTATGTTCAACTTCATTGTGTAGTTACAGTAATTAACAGTAATATTACACACACCTAGAATTAATTATCCGGTGGAAATCAATTAGATAATAAGTGTTCAAGAAACAATTAATTAACCAAACCAAGATTTAACTATTTCGGTATAAGTATACATATCTCGTCTAGTTTTAGAATATCTCTGGCTTGGACGATTGATACCTCTCAATCGCCACGTTTCCTTCCCATTCCTTCGAATGTAGCAAAAGCGAAGACGAAACTTTTTGCATTTAACTGATTGAAGAGTAACCAAATGGAAACTTATTTTTGTTATGACTGCTGCTGCTGTTGAGCGAAGCGGTCTTCGTCCCATTAGTGGGAGAAGTCCGAAACATGGTCTTTTGCTATTCGTAAGACCCACAGAAGAGAAAGCAGGTCAACCTCCGACACCGAGAGCATCGACGGATGGATGAATGCGCATCCAGGCTCAGCGGTTGCGTAGGAAGTCGGGGGGACAAGAAACAGGAAGAAAGAGTGAGAGAAAGTTAGGAGCGAAAGATTACAACAGGGGTCGCCACCACCCCTGCCGGAGCCTCGTGGAGTTTTAGGTGCTTTCGCTCAATAAACACACACAACGCCCGGTCTGGGAATCGAAACCGCGTTCCTCCGACCGCGAGTCCGCTGCCCTAACCACTGGGCCATTGCGCCTCCACTGTTGTTGTTGTTGTTGTATGTTTGGCTCTTGCTTTGTATTTGCACAAGTTGACTCCATGTCTCACCCAGAGATCTAAAGAGACAAGTTAGAAGTTCGAGTTGGTGTTATGACTAGGGTGCCATATATTTGGTTTTGCACAGAGTATTGTTCTAGAGAGTGGAGGCGTGTGGCTTAGTGGTTGGGATGTCAGCATCATGACCGTAGGATTGTGATTTCGATTCCTGGACCGGGCGACGTGTTGTGTTCTTGAGCAAAACACTTCATTTCATGTTGCTCCAGTCCACTCAGCTGGCAAAAATGAGTAACGCTGCGATGGACTGGCGTCCTGTCCAGCTGGGGAACACATACGCCATAGAAACTGGGAAACCGGGCCCATGAGCCTGGCTAGGCTTTAAAAGGGCGCATTTATTATTTTTTTTTGTTCTAGAGAATGTCTGTCATAACATAAATAAATTAAAAGTTTGTTTTAAAAGTAATTTGATTATAAGATAATAATATTCTGATGTAAAAGATGACAGCAAAAGGTGTTTGCTGTTATGTAGATTTAAAAGTATTTTGACACTGTTTACAGGTTAAAATATTTGGGGGATTACAAAGACGATATTTTACGTAGGATATGGGCTGTTTCCATGAACACTGTTTTCTGAATTTCTTTCATTTTGGGATTTCCTGGTATCTGAGCTAGGTAGGAACCAGCCTATGACAACAGGTATTGTTTTAGTCATGAGGTTCTTCATTTTGCCAATTTCTATTTCAAGATCTTCATATTTGCTTGGCTTTTGGTAAGTTTTGGCAAATACATTTATGCCGATTGAGACAGCTATATCGATGAGGAGGCATGATTTTTGTCTGAAGTCCTTCAATATGATGTCTGGCCTATTTTCATCTGTCCTTCTGTCAGTTTGAACGGTGAAGTTCGAAAGGAGTGAGGTGTGACCATTTTCAAGTACTGGGGTGGTTTGTATTCCCACCAGTTTTTATCATGGGGCAGGTCCAGGTTTTTGAAAATTACCCAGTGAATATATTGTGCTGCTCTATCATGTCTGTGGAGATACTCTGTAGGCGCAAAAAGACTGCATATGGAGACAACATGATCAATGGTTTCATTTTGTTGTTGACATACACGGCATGTTGGGCAGCTGCCGTTCTTTAATATGTTGGCTTCGTAGTTTCTTGTAGGTAGGCATTGATCTTGGGTTACTATCTGTCTCTTATTTTAAGCCAGAAGACAGTAAGGGCTTTGTAAGCATCGCCATTATTAGCTCTCTTTCGGTATTTGCCATTGAGAGGTTTTTCTTGTCATTTATCAATAAGAATATCTACGGCACCAGTTTTGCACGGGTTTTCATACGCTTAGCTTTTTTTGTGCTTGTTTCCAGTACGTATAATTCTGGAATTTGTTGTGTTTAGAATTCACTTAGATATTTCTTTCCCTGTTTTCTTACTGAGTATGACGTTTTCTTGTTTTCATGCTTTAAGACAAGTTTTAACATCCAGTCATCAGAATTTGCTGTGGCAATCTTCATTGTTAATTCCAGTTGTAAAAGTCCACGGCCACCCTCTTTTTTTTGGCCGTTAAAGTCGTTCTATATCTGCTTTGGGGTGGTACAGTCTCTGCATTGTCAACAATTTTCGTACTTTTCTGTCAAGATAACAGATTTCAGTAATTGACCAATTTATATTGAGTGAGAGAGCAGTGCATTCCATCAGTGACACCGGGGCAAAATATACGAAGTCCAGTATACCCATCATGACTACCCGTCTGATAAGGGTAAACCAGGCACATGCCTCACAACCATATGTGCACGACATAGGGGTCTCATATTATTATTATTACCTCCGCCTTAACGAAGGCTGAGGTATTGTTTTCAGTCGGATGAAACGGAAATGTTTGGCCTCGGGACTGGCACGAACTGATTAGATTTTTGGATCGATTCGATACCGGACAAGGATTCTATATTACTTTTCCCGTTTCTTTTTTTTTTTTTTTTACATAATTTTTGAGAGCTGTCGGGTTCATTTTTTAGTATTCTCGTTTGTGAGAGTAGTCGAGTTTATTTCAGATATTCTCATTTTAAAAATCATCTTTGACTAATCTTTGAGAGGAGTTGGTGTTGCTTGGCGAAGGTTAGCACTCTCTGAATTCTCTTCTCCTTCCTCCTCCTCCTCCTCCTCTTCTTGTTCTTCTTCTTCTTTTCTTGCTGATGCTGTTGTTGTTTTTGTTGTTGTTTTTGTTGTTGTTGTTGTTGTTGCTGCTGCTGCTGCTGTTGTCGTTGTTGTCGTCGTCGTCGTCGTCGTTGTTGTTGTTGTTGTTGTTGTTGTTGTTGTTGTTGTTGTTGTTGCTGCTGCTGCTGCTGCTGCTGCTGCTGTTGTTTGGGCGGCAAGCTGGTAGGATCGTTAACATTCCGAGTGAAACGCTAAGCGGCATTTCTTCCGACTTTACGTTCTGAGTTCAAATGCCGCTGGGGACTTTGCCTTTCATCCTTTCGGGGTTGATAAAATAAGTACCAGTTGAGCACTGATTTCGATGTAATCAACTTACCCCGTCCCCCAAAATTACTGACCTAGTGCCAAAATCTATGGGGCTTTAACAGGGTGCTGTGTCACATGTGGGATTGAACACGAAACCACGAGAATTGCAAAGCGAGCATCTTAACCATACCTATTTCTATTTCGTTACTACCCACAAAGGGCTAAACACAGAGGGGACAAACAAGGACAGACAAACGGATTAAGTCGATTATATCGACACCAGTGCGTAACTGGTACTTGATTTATCGACCCCGAAAGGATGAAAAGCAAAGTCTACCTCGGCGGAATTTGAACTCAGAACGTAACGGCAGACAAAATACGGCTACGCATTTCGCCCGGCGTGCTAACGTTTCTGCCAGCTCGCCGCCCTAGCATCTTAACCATACATCCATGCCTACGCATATATGTACATTTTAGTAACTCTTTTTACGTTTATTTTCCAGGCTGGCATGTATATTCTGAACCTGGTCGATACTTCAGTCGGTGGATTCCCGTTCTTGTTTATCGGCCTTACAGAATGCCTTACCATATGCTATATATACGGTAAGTACATCGCAAGTGGAGGCGCAATGGCCCAGTGGTTAGGGCAGCGGACTCGCGGTCATAGGATCGCGGTTTCGATTCCCAGACCGGGCGTTGTGAGTGTTTATTGAGCGAAAACACCTAAAGCTCCACAAGGCTCCGGCAGGGGATGGTGGTGATCCCTGCTGTACTCTTTCACCACAACTTTCTCTCACTCTTACTTCCTGTTTCTGTTGTACCTGTATTTCAAAGGGCCGGCCTTGTCACTCACTGTGTCACGCTGAATATCTCCGAGAACTACGTTTAGCCACTTACACGTTAATTTCACGAGCAGGCTGTTCCGTTGATTCGGATCAACCGGAACCCTCGTCGTCGTAACCGACGGAGTGCTTCCACAAGTACATCACACACCCGACGGCGTGTGACCTAATGGTTTGGGTACAGAACTCACGGTCACGAGATTGTTAGTTCGATTCCTGGACCGAGTGGTGCGTTGTGTTCTTAATTTCACATTGATCTGTAATCACTTCGATACCTGACGTGTGGCACACCGTGCACCTATTCAGGTAACGTCGATTCTTTTCTTTTTCTAGGCACAAGGCCCGAAATTTTGTGGGAGGTGGCCAGTTGATTAGATCTACCCCAGTACACAACTGGTACATAATCTATCGACCCACGAAAGGATAAAAGAATAAAAGCCGCGGTCGACTTAGCCTTTCATCCTTTCCGGGATCGATAAATTAAGTACCAGTTACGCACTGAGGTCGAAGTAAACGACTCAGTCCCTTTGTCTGTCATTGTTTGTCTCCTCTGTGTCTAGCCCCTTGTGGGTAGTAAAGAAATAGGTATTTCGTCTGCCGTTACGTTCTGAGTTCAAATTCCGTCGAGGTCGGCTTTGCCTTTCATCCTTTCGGGGTCGATAAATTAAGTACCAGTTATGCACTGGGGTCGAAGTAATCGACTCAATCCCTTTATCTGTCCTTCTTTGTGTCCTCTATGCTTAGCCCCTTGTGGGTAGAAAAAGAAATAGGTATTTCGTCTGCCGTTACGTTCTGAGTTCAAATTCCGCCGAGGTCGACTTTGCCCTTCATCCTTTCGGGATCGATAAATTAAGTACCAGTTACGCACTGCAGTCGATGTAATAGACTTAATCCGTTTGTCTGTCCTTGTTTGTCCCCTCTATGTTTAGCCCCTTGTGTGCAATAAAGAAATAAAAAATTATGGAATCAGCTTTCTTGGGCTGAAGAGACTGCCATTGATATCCCACACCCAGCAGGAGGCAAGCTAGCAGAACCGTTAGCATGTCGGACAAAACATCAAGCTGCACTTCGCCCATCTTCACGTTCTGAGTTCAAATAACACCAGGGTCAACTTTTCCTTTCATCCTTTTGAAGTCGATAAAATGAGTACCAGTTGAGCTCTGGGGTCGACGTAATCGATTTGCACACACACACCCAAAATTGCTGGCCTTGTGCCAAAATTCGACACTACTATCACACAACCACAAAGTAAGTGCAATGTCCCTCTCTGCGCAACACATATATGTGTGTCTTGTGTTGGGGGGGGTTTACAAACGGAGTGGCTGTGTGGTAAGTAGTTTGCTTACCAACCACTTGGTTCCGGGTTCAGTCTCACTGTGTGACGCCTTGAGCAAGTGTCTTCTACTATAGCCTCGGGCCGACCAAAGCCTTGAGAGTGGATTTGGTAGACGGCAACTCAAAGAAGCCCGTCGTTTATATGTATATATATGTGTGTGTGGTGTGTGTGTGTGTTTGAGTGTCTGTGTTTGTTCCCCTAGCATTGCTTGACAACCGATGGTGGTGTGTTTACGTCCCCGCAACTTATCGGTTCGGCAAAAGAGACCGATACAATAAGTACTAGGCTTACAAAGAATAAGTCCCAGGGTCGATTTGCTCGACTAAAGGCGGTGCTCCAGCATGGCCGCAGTCAAATGACTGAAACGAGTAAAAGAGTAAAGAGTAATTATTAAACTGACTTTTTTTACGTAAATGTTATAGTTAGGTTTTGTTGTTGGAAAATTTAGCTGTTATTTCTAGCTGCTCTGCATATGTGTGTCTGCCCGCGTGCACATACGATATTCCACACAGCTTCCGTTTACCAAATTTTACTAACAAGTTACTTAGTAAATTAGTCTACTCGAAGCTATGCTTGACAATTGGCCATAAGGTGCCACATGCTAGAATCGAACCCGAAAATACCGCGCGGTTTAGGGGCTGACTTCTCATAGGCGCAGGTGTGGCTGTGTGGTAAGAA
>NC_043014.1:14158968-14251468 GCF_006345805.1 Octopus sinensis | reverse complement strand
GTCGACACCGGCGACATTTGAACTCAGAACGTAAAGTCGGAAGAAACACCACTAAGCATTTTTTCCTCGGCGCAGTTACGATTCTACCAACTCGCTGCCTTAATAAAACAACTAAGATTGAGGTAGGATGAACATGCCAATCCTAGACAAGATCCCATTTCCACTGAGGTTAGCTTCTTTTCTTTTTATTCTTCTTCTGGGTCGATAAAATATGTGCCAGTCCAGAACCGCCGATGGTACAACTGACTTTATCGTCCTTCCAAAAGATGCGCGACCTCAAACCTATTTTGGAAACCCTTATATATATATTTCTTACATGTATTGTACTTAGAAGTATTTTTGGTTATGTCCCTCTTATGTCGACTTCGTCGTACTGCAGAGATCAATTCATTCACGTATGAGTCAAATACTGAATTTGCCAGTTCCTTCCTTCAAATTTCTTTCTTTGAACCCATTTTCGTTCTTTGTTATAATGTTTGTTACCCTTTTTCAATGCCGTACAAGTGACCAACATCACAACGTTGCCCCTGTTCGAGACGGCGGTCGTTGTAGGATTCAAGGCCCGTAATTAAACTGACCCCAGTATTTGATCTGTGATGGTAGTCTCCTGAAATACGAGAAAGACGGTTCTAGAAGTTCTTACTGAACAACCTGCAAAAAATGATTTGTTTTTAGTAATCAAATATATGTTTCGGCACTTTAGCTCACTCTCCTCCATCAAATGGACGTTACCTGAACAGGTGCACAGTACACCACACGTCGGGTGTCGAAGAGATCGCAGAGCAACGTGAGGTAAAGTGTTTTGCTCAAGAACACAACGCAGGATTTAAAACCACGATCTCACGATTACGTGTGCAACATGCTAATCACTAGACCAGTGCTTTTCAAACTTTTTGCTGGAGCGGAACCACAAGGAAACATTCCACTGGCTCGAGGAACCCCTGTGCAATAATTTAGTAGTCTTATGCACACATATCTGCACAGGAGAATTAAAAATTACTGCCGATTTTAGCAGTTTTGTAAATTCTTGTGGAACCCCTGGACTGTAGTGGAGGAACCCTGGTTGAAAACCACTGCACTAGACCATGCATCCTTACACTTAACTGGAATTTTATTGGTATATCACCCAAATACATCAATCTCACACTTCCTGTAAGTAGTACGGACTGTGAAAACAGCTTTTCCAAGCTTCGAAAGATCAATTGTCTGTGGAATTCCACATCGAACAACAGACCGGACGAATTAGAACGGACAATTTAGACTGGATAATGCATTTAGACCGGACAATATAGACTGCATAAAGTTGGCCTCGGTGGGATTTAAGCTCAGAGCGCAAAGAGCCAGAAAAAGTATCACTAAGGATTTCTGTCCGACACTCTAACAATTTTTTGAGCTCGCTGCCTTAGATTTGTACTTATGTGAATAACAAGAATCATCACCATTATGAATGTTAGTTCATTATGTTATCCCTGTTGTTTTTCCTCCAGGTGGTGATAGTATCGAAGGCCATACAATACAAAGTAGTCACGCTTCATTCGTATGTTTACCCACGATGGGCACAAACTATTGGTTGGTTGATAGTTATCATTCCACTTGTGATTATTCCAGTATACTTCGTAGTGAAACATTGCCAAAGCGGAGGTTATCAGGTAAGTAGACATATTATGATTGATTGATTGATTTTAGTTTCAGCTCATGAGCTGTGGCCATGCTGGGGCACCGCCATTATATACATATTATTATATTATATTATTATAAAATACATATTATTATATTATATTATTATAAAATATAGACCCCGGAATATGAGAGTAGAAAATGCTAAACACTAAATAGAATTATCATCATCATCATCATCATCATCATCATACTCTCTCTTTTTTACTCTTTTACTTGTTTCAGTCATTTAACTGTGGCCAAGCTGGATCATCGCCTTTAGTCGAGCAAATCGACCATAGGACTTATACTTTGGCAGCCTAGTACTTATTCTATCAGTTTCTTTTGCCAAACCGCTAAGTTACGGGGGATGTAAACACACCAGCATCGTTGTCAAGCGATGTTGGGGGGACAAACACAGACACAAAGACATACACACACACACATACATATATATACATATATACGACGAGCTTCTTTCAGTTTCCGTCTACCAAATCCACTCACAAGGCTTTGGTCGGCCCGAGGCTATAGTAGAAGACACTTGCCCAAGGTGCCACGCAGTGGGACTGAGCCCGGAACCATGTGGTTGGTAAGCAAGCTACTTACAACACAGCCACTCCTATGCATCATCATCATCATCATCGTCGTCGTCATCATCATCATTACCTGATGCATTACTGTCTCGAGTCCTAGATACTCATGGGGCCGGTTACCCAGTTTCCATGGCGTATAAGTGATCGAGATCATAGCATTTTCCGCTACAAGGTCACGCAGGGTTACTCGTTTACAGCTGAGTGGACTGGAGCAACGTGAAACGAAATGTTTAGCTCAAGAGCACAATGCATCGCCCCCTCTGGGAATCGAAACCACGACCTTGCGATCGGTATTTCGCCCGTCGCTACGTTCTGAGTTCAAATTCCGCCGAGGTCGACTTTGCCTTTCATCCTTTCGAGGTCGATAAATTAAGTACCAATTGTGTACTGGGGTCGATGCAATCGACTAGTCCCCTCCCCACCAAATTTGAGACTGTGTGCCTTCAGTAGAAAGGATTATTATTATTATTATTATTATTATTATTATTATTATTATTATTATTATTATTATTATTCTATGTTTGACTTTTGCTTTATGTCTGTACAAGTTGGCTCCAAGTCTCACCCAGAGACCTCAAGAGACAACAGGTTGGAAGTTCTGTGCCATATATTTGGGGGGTTTTGGGGGGGGTGTTGTACTAGTGAATGTCTAATACATAAAATAAAATTTTTTTAAAAAATAAAATAAAATAAAAAATAAATAAAAAGTAAAAATAAAAATAAAAAAAAGTTTGTTTTAAACCTTGGGATTACATAGAGAGTATTTTGCGTAGGATATGAGCAGTTCCCATGAGCACTATCTTTTGAATTTCTGCCATTTTGGGGTTTCCTGGTATCTGAGTTAGGTATTATTATTATTATTATTATTATTATTATTATTATTATTATTATTATTATTATCAAGGCGTTGGGCAGAATCGTTGGCGGCATTTCGTCCGTCTATGTTCTGAGTTCAAATTTCGCCGGAGTCGACTTTACCTTTCGTCCTTCCGCTGTCAATAAAATAAGTACCAGTTCAGTACTGGGGTAGATGTAACTGACTTGCCCCCTCCCCCGAAATTGCTGGCCTTGGAACAAAATTTGAACCCATAAGGCGGCGAGCAGGCGGAATCGTTAGCACGCCAAGTAAAATGCTCAGCGGCAATTCATCCGTCCTGAGTTCAAATTCCACTGAGGTCACTTTTGCCTTTCATCCTTCCGGGGTCGACTAGGGTCGGTGTAATCGACTTGCGCCCATACCCGTAATTACTGGCCATATTATTATTATTTCATTTGATAGGCATTTTAGGTTGTATGCGTTTTAGGCGACTGAAACAGCTTGTCCATAATGTAATTGCTTCAGTTTTCGGCTCAAAACAATTCACTTATATATTTATTTTAATCGTATCCAGGTGATGGTGAAGTCTTTAAAACCCCTGTCAAACTGGGGGCCATCCGAGCCAGAAAACCGCACGGGCAAGTATGCGGAGGAAGCCGACGATGACGACTCCGGGAGCAGAGGAGGCCAGGAGACAACTGCGGAAAACGTAGACGAAGTTCAAAGGAGAGAAATGTTCACTGAAGTTGATGGGGTTGAGAACGAGGCTTTTGAAGGTGACACTCGTCAAAATGTCACCGACCTGCCGAACTCCATAGCTACAACAAACAGTAAATTTTAACTGATGTGACAGTGTTTTGTTTACGTGCGTGCAAGCATGTGTGCGCGCCTGCGTTTGTGTGTGTGTGTGTATGTGTGTGTGTTTGAACAGGGAGATGATGATTTGACACAACGGTCTTTTGATTCACGTGCTGATGTAATTAATTTAAAGGAAGGGAAGGGTACCTTGTTTATTTTTATATTTTTTGTATTTGTACAAAACCAAATAAAGTGCGGAATACAGGAAGATGAAAGAGTGACAGCCTTCACATATTGTTTGTCATTTGTGTTAGCATACACGTGTTATGTGTTCCTCAAATTCAATTCATTTATTTCCGGCAGAAAATTACAGCAAATTTACAACGTGTTATAAAACAAAGCCGGACGTCCTAGACTAGAATTGGCAACAGAGCGTCAAGGACCCCTTGCAGGTCTTGTAACTGAAACAAATAATGACAACAAAAGCAAAATAATGATAATTGATTAATTAAAAATAAACGTAGAAAATCACTGATTCACAAAGCAGTAATTTAACACAAGACAGCCACTAATTGTGAGCGCTGCTATAGAAATGAATAACAGGTTTTAGATTGTTGAATGGGCGGCCGAGAAGGAATAGGAAGTTTCTGCTTTGAAGTGAAATGCTATGACGTCTTTTTTTCTTTTTTTTTCCCCCTTTTTTTTATTTCATTATATCGACGCAGGCGTTGCTTGCTTCCCGACCACATGGCTCCGGGTTCAATCCCACTGCGTGGAACCTTCGACAAGTGTCTTTTACTATAGACTCGGGCCGACTACTTGTGAGTGGATTTGATTGACAGAAACTGAAAGAAGCTCGGCGTATATACAAGGTGTTCAGAAAGTCTCTCCGCAGTATGTATTTTATTGCAAAATAAATATTTATAAGATGGTATAAGACTACAAAAGAATACATTAGACTTTACAAGACTAACTAAACTTTATAAGAGGTGTTGAAAGTGTCGTCCTTCATTTTCAATGCATAAGTTGACTCTCCTACACATGTTTTAAAATGCATATTGGTGAGTCTGGCGTGGTATGGATCGTGTGAAAGTTATGATCGATTCTTTTGGCTCCTTAATGGTTTGCGGGTGATTCTTGTACATTGATCCTTTAAAGGCGGCGAGCTGGCAGAGACGTTAGCATGCCGGGCGAAGTGCTTCGCGGTATTTCGCCCGTCGCTACGTTCGGAGTTCAACTTCCGCCGAGGTCGACTTTGCCTTTCATCCATTCGGGGTCGATAAATTAAGTAACAGTTACGCACTAGGGCCGATGTAATCGACTTAATCCGTTTGTCTGACCTTGTTTGTCCCCTCTATGCTTAGCCCTTTGTGGGTAATAAAGAAACTGATTCTTGTACATTGATCCTTTACTTGCTCCCCAGTAAAAAAAATCTGGTGGTGTTAAATCAGGTGATCTTGGTGGCCAAAGTTCCTTCGAAAATATCCGTTCACCGAAAAACTCTTAAAGTAGCGCCATGATAATGCGCGAAGTATGTGCTGTAGATCTACCTTGCTGAAAGTTTGCCTTATTAATTTCACTTTCAGTGAGTTGGCCTACAAATGGATAAACAATATCTGAGCAATATCTCTTGGTGTTGATGGTGTCTTCAAAAAATATCGCTCCCACAATACGCTTTCTTGAAATTGCTATCCATACTCCAACTCTTTCGGAATGCAGAGGTTACTCATGCGACGCGTGTGGATTCCCAGTGCTCCATAACCTTGTGCGTTGCGAATTTATGGGTCCCGACAGATGGAACCAAGCCTCATCAGTGTAAAAACACCCATCCAGCACTTCTATGCCTTTTTCGGCAACAACGTTTTGGAACCAATAACAATAATGAAGTCTTTTAGCATGATCCGTAGTCTTCAATTCTTGAATAGCCAGCACTTTGTATGGAAAGAAATATAATTTCTTTTTTACTGCCATGTGAGCACTTCCTAGGTTGTTTTCCGTTCCCTGTGACAATTTGCGTAAGGACTTTGACGGGCTTGCCAACAGTTTATCAGAAATATTGGAGAATGTTTCGTCTAAAAGAACAGTATGCCTACCGCTTCTTGCTGCGTCTTCCACTGAGCCTGTGTTTCTGAATTCTCTTATTAAATCCCGCACAGCATCACGATGTGGAACAACAGTATTTGGAAAAGTTTCACTGAACTTTTGTTTTACAGTATCTGTGTATTTGTTTCCAGCTCGAAGCACTCATTCAACTAAAAACGTACGTTCTTCAATGTCGACACGCTAAAGGGTACACAATGACTGAGGGAAAATGGCTGACACCCGGCCGTCTACGCAGTGATAACCAAGTTGCGCATGAGCAGGATTTAAAAAATTCACTGTAGAGAGACTTTTTGAACACTGTATATAAAACAGAGTTTGCGTGTGTGCATATGTTCCTCATGGCTTCGAAAACTGAGTTGCCGATTTTGACATATGAGGTATCAAAACATTCGGGAATCTTTCGGCTACCAAACAAAGTATGTTTTTTTCACAACAACTCTTTTTTACAACAAAACTAACCTCGAATACAAGGTCGGGTCGCACAATTTTAAGGATTTAGCTAAAGGAGGCAACTCTGTCTTAAAACTTTTTTCTACTTAAATTTTTTTTTCTACTGTAAATATATCTTTCTTTTGATGAAAGGGTGTGTTTTAAAAGAGATTTGGCTGCTATTTGTAGTAACTCAAATTACCACAAAGACACCTCTGAGTGTATGTGTGTTTTGTTGCGATGAAAAAAATACTATTTCTCAGAATATTTTGCAGAATAAATTTTAAAGAAATCTGGACATCCTTTCATACTGGTGACCATTCAGCTTCAAATTACAATTGTTAATTGTTGGAAGTCAAGTAAACTGAGATGTACATATAGTTTTATTGTATAAAGTGTAAGTTCAATACAACTAAAACCCTTTAAGGTGGAGCCACAGCATGGCCGCAGGCAAATGACTGAAACAAGTAAATGACTGAAACAAGTAAAAGATAAAAGATAAAATGTCGTCGTGAGTATTTGATGCTATAAAAAGCGCACGGATATATTAGATCCACCCCAATTTCAGCAGCGACAATTAGATCCACCCCAATTTCAGCAGCGAAAATTAGATCCACCCCAATTTCAGCAGCGAAAATTAGATACACCTTAATTTCAGCAGCGAAAATTAGATCCACCCCAATTTCAGCAGCGAAAATTAGATACACCTTAATTTCAGCAGTGAAAATTAGATCCACCCCAATTTCAGCAGCGAAAATTAGATCCACCCCAATTTCAGCAGCGAAAATTAGATACACCTTAATTTCAGCAGTGAAAATTAGATCCACCCCAATTTCAGCAGCGAAAATTAGATACACCTTAATTTCAGCAGTGAAAATTAGATCCACCCCAATTTCAGCAGCGAAAATTAGATCCACCCCAATTTCAGCAGCGAAAATTAGATCCACCCCAATTTCAGCAGCGAAAATTAGATCCACCCCAATTTCAGCAGTGAAAATTAGATACACCTTAATTTCAGCAGTGAAAATTAGATACACCTTAATTTCAGCAGTGAAAATTAGATACACCTTAATTTCAGCAGTGAAAATTAGATACACCTTAATTTCGGCAGCGTATCAAGGAAAGTAATATTTAGTGCATTAAAGTATATAATGTTTAAAACAATCTAACAGGACATTACAAAAGTACAATAGCTAATCTTTTTATCTGTTTCTTATTTCAGTCATTTGACTGCGGCCATGCTGGATCACCGCCTTGAAGAATTTTAGTCGAAGGAATCAACCCCAGTAATCATATATTTTTTAAGCCTGCTACTTATTTTGTCGATCTCTTTTGTCGAACCACTAGGTTACGAGGACATAAACACACGGTGGTGGACACACACACACACACACATATACGATGAGCTTCTTTCAGTTTCCGTCAACCAAATCCACGCACAAGGCTTTGGTCAGCCTGTGGCTACAGTAGAAGACGCCACGCAGTGGAACTGAACCCAAAATCATGTGGCTGGGAAGCAAACTCTTTATCACACAGCCACGCTGACAGCAGAAAGTATTACAATATATAGAAAGTATACTAAGATGGTGAGCTGGCAGAACCGTTAGCACACCGGGCAAAATGCATAGCAGCATTTTGTGCATCTTTATGCTCTGAGTTAAAATTTCGTCGTGGCCGACTTTATTTTTAAGGCGGCGAGCTGGCAGAAACGTTAGCACGCCGGGCGAAATGCGTAGCCGTATTTCGTCTGCCGTTACGTTCTGAGTTCAAATTCCGCCGAGGTCGACTTTACCTTTCATCTTTCGGGGTCGATAAATTAAGTACCAGTTACGCACTGGGGTCGATGTAATCGACTTAATCTCTTTGTCTGTCCTTTTTTGTCCCCTCTATGTTTAGCTCCTTGTGGGCAATAAAGAAATAAGAATCGTTAGCACACCGGACAAAATGCTTAGCAGTATTTCGCCCGTCTTTACGTTCTGAGTTCAAATTCCGCCGAGTTCGACTTTGCTCTTCATCCTCTCGGGGACAATAAAACAAGTGCTAGTTGAGCACTGGGGTCGATGTAATCGACTATCCCCCTCCCCAAAATTTCAGGCCTTGTGCCTATAGTAGAAAGGATTATTATGGGATCATACTATGTAAAAGAGACTGTCTGGATTGAATAGCCTTTAGTAGTGAACAACAAGGACAAAGCTAATGGGAGGCCCAAATTTGCACGTAGGACCCAGGTGATTTTTTGAAACATTTTTTAATACCATCGTATACTATATTAAGTTGGCAGAATCATAAGCACGCCGGATAAAATGCTTAGCGGCATTTCGTCCGTCTTTACGTTCTGCGTTCAAATCCCGCCAAGATCCACTCGTGCCTTTCATCCTTTCGGGATCGATAAAATAAGTACCAGTTGAGTAACTGACTTTCCCCCTCCGCCAAACTTCTTGGCCTTGTGCCGAAAATTGAAACCAATAAGTTTCTTGAAATTTTTAGTGTTGTCTTTTTCTTGTCGTTTTAAAGAAGTAAGAATGTGCAAAGTCTTTGGACTAGAATACATGAGTATTTTGCTCAAACAAGATATGTCGATAACACGTAGAATCAACAGAATTTTAAGCAGATCGCCAAGACGGAAATTATAGTTGAATTTTATTTGTGCAAGTGTGTTTACATGTCTGAAAACTTTAAAACTTTATTTGAAAACTTTGAAATGTCTGAAAACTTTATTTGTACAGAGAAACGATATATCCAGAGTTTTATTTAAAACTAGTCTCAGAAATCTTTTAAGATTTTTTGACTTAACTAGAATAATGAGCTAACAAAATGGAACTGTAATTTAGATGACTACTAATAAATGCCTACTCTCTATGTTACCATAAAGAAAACAATTATTAAAGTCTTCTAGAAAATTCTTTTGAATTCCAATTTTAATATATTTTTATCGAAGTGTAGTTTTATATTTCCTTTTAAGATTGAAAATTTCAATTACACGCTTCAGTTGCAAAACTAATTGAGGTCTCAGAATTACCCGAAACTCTTCTCCTCCACCCTCTTCCCCACCGAAAAAAAAGCGTTCACGACAAATTCCAATATAATCACAATCTACACTCTCTGAAACGTACATGTAGACAATTTCATTAATAAACATTCATTTTGCAGAAAGTTACGAAAAAGCAATGTCAGAAAATCCCACTTCTGTTGTTAGGCCCTAAATTTATTTACTGATCGAATGGGTATTGTCAGACGAATAAAAGATACAAAGGAAAATTATGCGAAGCATATCAGAAAAATTACATTCAACGACTAGCAGAAAACCACCCGAAGAACGTATTTGATGGCATATAAGACGCGCTAATTTTTCAAAAAAAATCTTAAAAATTGACCCGTGCGTAGTTGACGTTCCCTAATTGTAGGTTACAATGAATGACATGTGACAGCATATAATGCACTTTTTCCTACAATATCATCCCAACTCAATATGCGAATTTGTGCACCTCATATGATAATTTTGTCCCTCACGCTCACTCCTAGAAATTGATTTTAATCCGACGGTCTCTTCTATTTTTATATACTACTAGCAGTATCGCCCGGCGTTGCTCGGGTTTGTAAGGGAAATAATTATATAAGCATTTTTAGAGATGTAAAGTATAATAGCCATCTCAATATGGCTAACCACAAAGGGGGAGGGGTGTTACTGTAGCTTTTTACGTTCTGAGATTTAATAATAAATTTTAGAGAGTTACTTCCCTTATATATGTCAAAAATGGATTAAAAATGGGAAAAATTGATGGTAAATTTTTTTTAAATCGTAGACTCATCGTAGACGCGCGCTAATACCCAGACGGTCTCGATATGAATCACGACTATAAGATACCCGGTTTTGGTTAAACTGCACCGCAAAATGTGGGAGTAGTTAGGAATCTAAATCGTAGGAGACAGACACACAACCTGACTTTTATATATAAAGATTTCCTCTATTTGCATAATATTGAGGTCTCTTTCTTTCTTTTGTTATCTTACTGTTTTTACCAATATACATATATATATATAAATATATATATAGTTACAGAGATGTACTTGCATAGCAAGTGACTTGATCTGAGATCGTGTGCTGGAACGAAAACAGTTGCAGCGTTGAAGGTGTTTATAAGCCATTTAAGAAACACACAAAAACCGTTAGATTCACTTCAACATTTAAATTTAATTTGTCAAAATATTTTCGTCGCTTTGAGACCGCGACCTGTTAGCACGATATTTTTGTCAGTGAACAGGTCGCGGTCTCAAAGCGACGAAAATATTTTGGCAAATTAAATTTAAATGTTGAAGTGAATGTAACGGTTTTTGTGTGTTTTTTAAATGGCTTACAAACACCTTCCACGCTGCAATATATATATACACACATATATATATATGTATGTATGTATGTATGTGTGTATATGTGTATGCATGTATGTGTGTGTGTGTGCGTGTCTGTGCTTGTGATTGTCCTCCACCACTGCTTGACAACGAATGTTGGTTTGTTTACATCCCTGTCACCTAGTGGTTTGACAAAGGAAACAGTTAGAATAAGTACAATGCTTACGAAAATAAAACTGGAGTTGATTCATTAAACTACAATTCTTCAAGGCATTGCCCCAGCATGGCCACAGACCAATGGCTGGAAAAAGCAGAAGAATAAAAGAATACATTCTCTGCTTTGGTCTTATGTTCAAGGCATGAGAAAGCTTGAGTTTACATGAGAAGGCCTAACAGACCTGGTAGAAACAGCAGCCAAATCTCCCTCAAATCACACCTTACATCTTATGTATGTATATATATATGAGCCCATGAGGGAGACCTCTACATGGTAGCTAGACCTGGTAGAAATAGCAGCCAAATTTCCCCCAAATCACACCTTACTGTCTTATCTATGTATATATGTATGTATGAGCCTATGAGGGAGACCCCTACATGGCAGCTAGACATGGTAGAAATAGCAGCCAAATCTCCCTCAAATCACACCTTACTGTCTTATCTTTCTGCTACTTGGATATAGGTGTTATATTCGTCGTAAAAAACTTTCCTGTCACACACTCACGCACACGCACACGCACACACACACGCACCCTCACACACACGCGCACACACACACACACTCACACACACGCACGTTAGCTTACAATTTTATTTACATATTTGCGTGTCTATGTGTTGAAAGAGGAAGTGGGAGGCAGAGTGAAAGAATCACTCACTACAGTAAGTGAATTACTTTCATTTTATTCATTGCCCACTGTGTGTGTGCGTTTGCGTGTGGTGTAAACCAGACTAAGAAAAGCATTTGACACACACACCAGAATGCGAGTTTTCTGTAAATTTTGCTTAATTGGAGTTTAAATTTTAAAAACTGGACCTGGCGTGACGCGATGCATTGTACTCTTAAAACTGCTAGCTAAATTGTAATTGAAGAAATCCTATATTGTAGATTTGTATAACTCCCAAAGGGAGGCAGATAAAATCTGCCTTTTATAATAAGAGACTAGCAGTATCGCCCGGCGTTGCTCGGGTTTGTAAGGGAAATAACTATATAAGCATTTTTAGAGAGTTATAGCTAAAAAATAGCAAAAAATGCATTAAAAATCGTTGACTCATCGTAGACATTTTTAGAGAGTTACTTCCCTTATATAATAGCGAAAAAATGCATTAAAATGGAAAAAAAACGATGGTAAATTTTTTTTTAAATCGTAGACTCATGTAGACTCTTTCTTAGCCATTTCTGTTTTGGTGTCTTGAAGCCATGAAGTCGTTGTTCTAAAAGAACGCTGGTCTCCTTGACAACGCATTACGACGTTGATTTCCTTACACTCCCTTCCCCACAGGTGCAGGTGTGAGCGTGGACGCCAACTCCGCCGCCATCGACACACGAAAAATTATGCATTAAAATGGAATAAAAAATGATGTTAAATTATTTTTAAAATCGTAGACTCATCGTAGACGCGCGCTAATACTCAGACGGGCTCGATATGAATCACGACTATAAGCTACCCAAATTTGGTTAAACTGCACCGCAAAATGTGGGAGTAGTTAGGAATCTAAATCGAAGGGGACAGACACTCACACAACTACAGTTTTATATATATAGATATACATAGCGCAGTAGTGGTGAGATGTGACAGCAAAGAAAAGCATACATTCACTCTCTGCATGCAATTAGACTCGGAAAGTTCGTGAGGAACCCATTGACCCAATTTGCTGACTTTTCCGATAGCACACAGGTCTCAATGAATGGTTGAATGACCAAATCCAAGCTTCTCTGCTAGTTCCTCAACAGTTACGATGAGATTTTGTTCCACCAGGGTTTTCAGGATGTCCTTGTTGAGTTCTACAGATCTTTCAGGATGAGGCTCGTCTTCTAGGCTGTAGTTTATGGCTCGGAATTTCTGGAACCACCATTGACACTGCCTTACGCTTATTGTCCAATCCCCATATACTGCATTAATATTTCTTGTACTTTCCGTTGCGTTGTTGTCTTTATTGAACTCATAAAGCAAAATATGCCAAATATGCTCCTTTGTTACTTCCAACATAGCTTTGAAAAAAATAGCTGTTAAAATCGAAATGCACTCTTCAAAACTTGCACTATGAATAAGGACAAGATAAAATTACTACCTGCTTTTATAGCAAGTTAATATAAGTAGTTTATCCCATTCCCCTCTGACTTTTAGTTCAAGCTGTTGAAAAAACCGCATTATTATATATATATACATACATACATACATATACACACACACTCTCTCTCTCACACACATGCACACATTTATATTCTGTTATTCTTTTATATGTTTCAGCCTTGAGGTTGTGGCCATGCTGGATCATGTGTGTGTGCGTGTGTGTCTATCTGTCTGTCTGTCTGTATGTATATATGTATATGTATGTGTGTGAACAATAATATTTTCAACAGATGTGTTGCAAATGTATCTGATTGTTCTCAAGCTTCAAATTTACTCTCTTCCAAGAACATTTTCACTCACTCTTATTTGTTAGCTTCCCATGCATTTTACTCATGTATCTATCAGCGTGATAGACAGAAACAATATTACATCTAGTTTCACTTTATTCGTTACACAGTGTGTGTGCGTTTGCGTGTGCTGTAAACCAGACTAAGAAAAGCATTTGACACACACCAGAATGTGAGTTTTCTGTAAATTTTGCTTAATTAGAGTTTAAATTTTAAAAACTGGACCTGGCATGACGCGATGCATTGTACTGACTGTCTTATGTATGTATATATATATGAGCCAATGAGGGGGACCTCTACATGGTAGCTAGACCTGGTAGAAATAGCAGCCAAATTTCCCCCAAATCACACCTTACTGTCTTATCTATGTATATATGTATGTATGAGCCTATGAGGGAGACCCCTACATGGCAGCTAGACATGGTAGAAATAGCAGCCAAATCTCCCTCAAATCACACCTTACTGTCTTATCTTTCTGCTACTTGGATATAGGTGTTATATTCGTCGTAAAAAACTTTCCTGTCACACACTCACGCACACGCACACACACACACACACGCACCCTCACACACACACACACGCGCGCACACACACACACACGCACGTTAGCTTACAATTTTATTTATATATTTGCGTGTCTATGTGTTGAAAGAGGAAGTGGAAGGCAGAGTGAAAGAATCACTCACTACAGTAAGTGAATTACTTTCATTTTATTCATTGCCCACTGCGTGTGGTGTAAACCAGACTAAGAAAAGCATTTGACACACACACCAGAATGTGAGTTTTCTGTAAATTTTGCTTAATTGGAGTTTAAATTTTAAAAACTGGACCTGCCATGACGCGATGCATTGTACTCTTAAAAATGCTAGGTAAATTGTAATTGAAGAAATCCTATATTGTAGATTTGTATAACTCCCAAAGGGAGGCAGATAAAATCTGCCTTTTATAATAAGAGATAACGTTTACTGCTATAACTAAGGTACTTTTATAATATTCTGTAATGAAATGCTAGATTGCTTTAAATATTGACTTCTAATTTTGGCACAAGGCCAGAAATTTCAGGAGATGGATTAAGTCGATTACATCGATCCTAGTGTTTAACTGGTTCTTCTTCTATTGGGCCCAAAAGGCTCAAAAGCAAAGTCAACCCCGTCGGTATTTGAACTCAGGACGTAAAGTCGGAAGAAACACCGCTAAGCATTTTCCGGCGCCGTAACGAATCTGCCACCTTAGAATTGCATTAAATATCACACATGTATGTATGTATGTATGTATGTATGTGTGTGTGTGTGTGTGTGTGTGTGTGTGTGTGTGTGTGTATGGTAACATGTATCCCAGTACAACCTGTTGCATGGTTGGGTCGTTGGCGACTAAACCGGCAACCCCACCAAGCTTGCTAGGTGAGGAGGGTGTTTATTGGACACCCTGCGGGGTGAAAAGCAAAACCCGTCAAAGAGCGGAGGAACTCTTGAGAGTCAACGGCCATCCAATAAATATCTTAAGGCTGTATCATGCGCGGGGACATAGAAATAATCGGACTGAATACCCAATCGCGCGGTTAAACTAATAGGAGTGAAGGACTCCTAGCCTTTGTCAAGGTATCCTTCTAGGAGAAGGTAACTCAGGTAACTGGGATAACTCCAACATAAAACCTGCGGCTCAGTGGTTACCGATGATGTTGACTTGTTCTTCTTTTCGGATTATGGCTGCTGTTGTTTAGTGAGTGGGATTGACTCAGTGCACAGCCTTTCCTCACTTTAAAAAAAAATCTTGCACAGGCATTGCACGATAACAACATTGATTAAGCTTCGATAACGAGGGCAGCCACCATGTATGTATGTGGGGGCGCAATGGCCCAGTGCTTAGGGCAGCGGACTCGCGGTCATAGGATCGCGGTTTCGATTCCCAGACCGGGCGTTGTGAGTGTTTATTGAGCGAAAACACCTAAAGCTCCACGAGGCTCCGGCAGGGGATGGTGGTGATCCCTGCTGTACTCTTTCACCACAACTTTCTCTCACTCTTACTTCCTGTTTCTGTTGTACCTGTATTTCAAAGGGCCGGCCTTGTCACTCTCTGTGTCACGCTGAATATCCCCGAGAACTACGTTAAGGGTACACGTGTCTGAGGAGTGCTCAGCCACTTACACGTTAATTTCACGAGCAGGCTGTTCCGTTGATCGGATCAACCGGAACCCTCGTCGTCGTAACTGACGGAGTGCTTCCATCCCATGTATGTATGTATGTATGTATAAATGGTGGCAGTTTCTTCATATCTGAAGGTCATGAGGAAGAGTGGCACACTCTCAAGTGGCCCATGCCACTTCCTGTCTGTGCTTAGTAGTTTTGAAATGAGAGTCAGACTATGCAATCTGATCCCGCTCTTTAGATCTGGATGTCCGATCACAGAGGCAAAGGCAGCTACAGTGACCAGCAAGTTGCAGGCTTTATTTTAATATCCTAGTGTTGGATATGTAATTTAACGAAGTAGGGGGAAGAAATATTCACACGATACTCTTTCACTCGCTTCAGTCATTTGACTGTGGCCATGCTGGAGCACCGCCTTTAGTCGAGCAAATCGACACCAGGACTTATTCTTTGGAAGCCCAGTACTTATTCTATCGGTCTTCTTTTGCCGAACCACTAAGTTACGGGGACGTAAACACACCAGCATCGGTTGTCAAGCGATGTTGGGGGGGGGGGAGACAAACATATACACACATACACACATTTATATATACATATATACGACGGGTGTCTTTCAGTTCCCATCTACCAAATCTACTCACAATGCTGTAGTAGAAGACACTTTGCCCAGGGTGCCACGCAGTGGGACTGAACCCGGAACCATGTGGTTCGTAAGCAAGCTAGTTACCACACAACCACTCCTACACTACGATTACTGTTACACAAGGTTAAATACTCTCTGCCAATGACTCACAGTGAACTGCTTGCTCTCATTAATTGCTCACAGTTCTTAATTTTATAGTAATGTGTCAGTTCACTTATAGTCACATGGAGGTGGTCGGAATCCTTCCCCAACACTTTACAGTGTAGTGGCCTTTTCCTATGTGAATTGTCTTACAGGGCCTAAGAGCTCCACCTCCCCTGGAGTTGCCAGAAGAACATCAAAGAGGGCACTTGACTGCCTGTGGGACACCACTCCGTTTTCAGTCAAGATTGACTCTCCTAGCCTTTTTCCTTTCCCAGGGCACTCACAAAGCAGTGGGGGTTATATATACACAATAGGTATCTACTTGATTCATGTCCACCAAAGTTTTCACTTTACTTACTTAATACCTTCCCTCTGTATGGACTAGAAGCCATCAACAACCTCGAACAGCCTTGATCTTAACTCTGGGCTGTCTTTTCTGCTTCTCTCCAGTTGGACCCCTGCTTTTTCAGCTCTACCTCAGTATCCCACCTTCAATTATTTTTAGAGCATCCTCTCTTCCCTCCTTTGTTGGTTCCATCTTAGGGGTTTCCCTAAAAGAAGGCCTTCCTCTGCCAGTCTTGTTGATTTTGGATTGACATCAATACTTCTTTAACTGTGATTTTTTTCTAGGCAGGGGTGTTGGCCCTACACAAACCCATTTTTACCTCTGGGAAGAGGTGGCCCATATCAGTCTGGCCTCTATCCTTTGACCTGTCCAGTGTGAGGAGCCCTGTCAGGAGCTCACACTCTAATGGTATAGCTGTCAAGGTCATTAAGGCACATAAGCCACCACACAGCAACAAGGGCTGGACCTTGTAGTGACCACTGAATTTTACTCACACACTGTTGATCAGCCCAATGCAACATAAACATACACTAAAAATCTACACAAACATACATTAAAATATGTTTGTTCCTTCTCAAGCCATGCCTGGCTCCTAGTGGCCGGTATCCTAGCTTCCTTGGCGTATAGGTTCCCCACCTGGACAGGATGCCGGTCCATCGCAGGTGAGCTGCAAGATGCAGGAGGAAAGAGAGAAAGTTGTGGCGAAAGAGTCAGCAGAAGTTCACCATTACCTTCTGCCAGAGACGCATGGAGCTTAGGTGTTTCGCTCATAAACACACACATTGCCTGATCTGAGATTCGAACACATTAAAATATACATTTAATGAAATAATTTAAGCAACATATTTAATGACTTTGTAAAATTTATTTATTAACAAAATATTTTACCTATACCATTGTTTGTTTATTTTGGTTACCTTTTAATCCCCCAAATTTTAGGGGTTTTTTAATAATTTTTCTTTTTTAGAATTCAAATGATTGTGAAATTAAATTTAAACCTTTATATAACAAAACAGAACAAAAAATAACAAAAAAGAAAAAATTTTTTAGTACTCCAATATTTCGTTTTTGTCTTCTTAATTTTTTCTTTTTAAAAAATGGGGATTTGGGGTGAGTTTTTTGAGGAGTTTATGTTTATGAAACTTCCAGGTCATGGAACAACACTTTTAAACAGACCCCTGGAAAGATCATGAAATAAAAAAAAATATATAATATGTGTATAAAAAAACAATGAAAGAATGTGCTTGGTAGATCTTTTAAAATAATGAAACAGAATTCTTCCTTTGAGTGAAAAATATAAATAAATAAACACTTTTGGAAGGTCAACAAAAGATTTGAAACAAAACAAAAAATGTTTAAATATCTAATTGGGTCATGACAAAATTTCAAGAACCCTCAGCAGGTCCTCATCACATAACAAAGAGTTGCCTATAGATCAACAAACAGTTGAATGCTTCCTGAGAAGTCACCCATTGAGCATTTGAAGAGTTCCTTGTAAGTCTTTCAATGAAGAAGAGTTCCTGAAAATGTTCAAGTAATGGAGACATTCCCAGTTGATAGAATTTTGAGGCAGTATATTTAATATGTTGCCCAGTTTGACTCCATCGTCACCACCAACATCAAAACTTTGGGTACATTTTAACAGAATCCACTCGGTTTGCAAGCATTCGGAACAAATTTCACCATTTCTGTCGCCCTTTCTCCACCAACCAGTTTTGAAACTTCTACACCAAGTCACCACAAAGAACTGCTCGCATTTCTTTGCTTAAGCCATAAAATGAGAAGATACTCTTCAAATCTTTACCATTTAACCCTTTCATTACAGTATTTATTTTGAAACACTTGGTGTTTCTTTCAATTATTTTAAATATAACAAAGAATTAAGTACAATAACTTATTTACCATTCAGCTAGTGTTAGGAACATAAATTGTGACTAAGGTTTGGTGGAAGATTTTCATTCAAAACTTATGGAAACAAGACATTTGTACTACAGAGCCAGAGGCGGTTTCAGCCGGGTTGGTAACGAAAGGGTTAGACCAGTCATATCCAGTCATATTCTATCAGTTTTATGTTCAAACTGGCCAGATCTCGCCCCTCACACATACACCCTACATTGTCATTCTAAAAATAAACAATCACATCATTGAAGCTATGAGATAATGCATGATTAATTCAAAACAATGTGAATAAATAAGTATTACATTTGACAATTTTAAAGGGTAAATATAATCAAACAACGACTGATTAAGAAACTTGTGGAATATCATCAAATAATGGAATAAACCTCCAAATAATCAAAGACAAGAATAAAATGCGGCTTCCCCAAAGCAGAGTATAACAGTGGAAACACCAAAAAAATGGACCATTCTCTTCTATAGTATTATAGTCTGCTTATGCGGAAAGGACTTATTGTATCGTCTTCATGAAATTTCAAAATTTCAGCTCAGCTTTGTTAATTCTCTGATATTTTTTTTTAAACTTAATCATAAGAGAAGGAAGGGACATTGCCATTTTTAGGTCCTCTCAGACTGGTTGGATGAGAATGATCTTGTTAATGCTTAGATATTTTTAAATTGAGATTTGTCAGAGAAACAGAAGCAAGGAAGAAATTCCAGAGGATTAGTCTTGGAAAGTTAGGATTGAGTATTGCATGTTCAGTGTTAGACAGGAGGGGGCATCTGGAAGATGAGGACACAGTGAGGGGGAGAGACAAATAGATAGGTCAGACAGAGAGACTCTACAGTTAGCTCATGCAGAAGATAGGACTATTTCATCAAATATTGCTCTTTTCTAGCAATAACTCATAAGTGCAGGAGTGGCTGTGTGGTAAGTAGCTTGCTTACCAACCACATGGTTCCAGGTTCAGTCCCACTGCGTGGCACCTTTCTACTATAGCCTCGGGCCGGCCAAAGCCTTGTGAGTGGATTTGGTTGATGGAAACTGAAAGAAGCCCGTCGTATATATGTATATGTATGTGTGTTTGTATGTCTGTGTTTGTACCCCTAGCATTACTTGTCAACCGATGCTGGTGTGTTTATGTTCCCATAACTTAGCAGTTTGGCAAAAGAGACCAATAGAATAAGTACTAGGCTTACACAGAATAAGTCCTGGGGTCAATTTGCTCAACTAAAGGCGGTGCTCCAGCATGGCCGCAGTCAAATGACTGAAACAAGTAAAAGAGTATAAGTTACATCAGAGGTCCCCAACCAACAGTGGACCACACAGAAAGAATTTTAAAATTTTATCACTATTTCATTGACTATTGCAACCTGCAGAGTATTTTTGCATTATATATGTAATGCGTGTGTGTAATAATTCAATTATGTACTTTATTCTGTTTTGTTATTCACATAATGTCCTTGTCCATGGAAAAATTGTCTAGCATGAAATCAATTATGAGGTAAAAAACAAGGTTGAGACCAGTGAGTTACATGATTTCAAACTTGCCAACAAGGGAGCATGTACAACATTGTCACTTAACCTGCTAGAGATAGCAGTCAAATCTCTCTCTCTCTCAAATCCCTTACACAATCTCAGAGAAGGACATATTGCATGTCATGTGGTTTTGACTGTGCTGTGTAGAAAAAAAAGACAGTATTGTACAGTCACCACAACTAGAACTACTTCAAACATGGAGGTGCTTAATAAGGGACGACCAAGGGTTAAACCAGAACAACACAACATGATTTGAAGTGTCGATAAAGCAGGGGGTGGTAGCGACCCCTGTTGTACTCTTTCGCCACAACTTTTTCTCACTGTCTCTTCCTGTTTCTTGAGTAACGCTGCGATGGACTGGCGTCCCGTCCAACTGGGGGGGAACACATACGCCACAGAAACTGGGAAACCGGGCCCATGAGCCTGGTTAGGCTTGAAAAGGGCGTATAAATATAAAATATAACTATTTAGTTACTGAGAGATGAAATTAGAAAAATGTGTTTGTTGTTGGTTAATGAAGTTCTCTTATTAAGTAGAGAGACCTTTCAAAAACCTGAGATCAATGAGAAAATTCATTTAACCCTTAAGCATTCGGATTATTGTCAAATGTAATGCTAATTTATTCACATCGTTTTGAATTAATCATGCAATATCTCATAGATTCAAGATCTCAATGATGTGATTGTGTATAATTTTACAATGACATTGTAGGGTAGGTGTGAGAGGCTGGATCTGAGTTTTTTTCAACATAAAACAGGTAAAATATTTTGGCTGGATATGTCCGGTTTAAACACCAAGGCTATAGCAGAAGACACTTGCCCAAAGTGTCATGCAGTGGGACTGAACCAGGAACCATGTGGTTTGGAAGCAAGCTTCTTACCACACAGCCCACCTTTTATTTTTTATTTATTGCTTAGTCAAGAGGGAAGACAAGTGCCCATGAGCCCTTAAAGGGCCTTGCAGATTGGTGGGAAGGAAGGAAGAAGGTATTATCAAGTCAGAGACCTGATCCAAATGCTTGCAACAGAATGAGTTCCATGAAAGGTAGCCCAAGAACCAGGTGATGGTGTTAAACTGAGCAACAGGTTATGTTCACCATTGATATAGGACACAGCAGGATTTGAACTCAGAATGCAAAGAGCCAGAACAAACACCACCAGGTATCCTATCTGATGCTCTAACAATTCCATCTACCATCTTAGACTGAGTACTTTTATTTACCTACCCTAGCAGAAAAAAGGGCAAAGATGACCTCAGCTTGATTTGAACTCAGAACACAAAGAATAAATTATTAGGCACAGGAGTGGCTGTGTGGTAAGTAGCTTGCTAACCAACCACATGGTTCCGGGTTCAGTCCCACTGCTTGGCATCTTGGGCAAGTGTCTTCTGCTATAGCCCCGGGCCGACCAATGCCTTGTGAGTGGATTTGGTAGACGGAAACTGAAAGAAGCCTGTCGTATATATGTATATATATATGTATGTGTGTGTATATGTTTGTGTGTCTGTGTTTATGCCTCTAGCATTGCTTGACGATGCTGGTGTGTTTACGTCCCTGTCACTTAGCGGTTCGGCAAAAGAGACCGATAGAATAAGTACTGGGCTTATAAAGAATAAGTCCTGGGGTCGATTTGCTCGACTAAAGGCGGTGCTCCAGCATGGCCACAGTCAAATGACTGAAACAAGTAAAAAAGTAAAAGAGTAAAAAGAGTAATACTGGGTACTAAAAGATGCTTAATCCAGCATCTGTGAGCAACAGAAGGAGAAACTGGATGGAGAATGGTCAATAGTTCATGCCTATTATGACAGTGTTTACATAGATAATTGTTACCTTCATTCATATAGGTGCAGGTATGGCTGTGTAGCTGAGAAGCTTGCTTTCTAACCATGTGGTCTTGAGTTTAGTCTCACTGCTCAGCACTTTGGGCAACTATCCTCTTTATAGCCCTGGGCCAACCAAAACCATATGACTGCATTTGATAGACAGAAATTGAAAGAAGCCCATTGTATATCTATATGTGTGTGTGTGTGTGTGTGTGTGTGTGTGTGTGTGTGTGTGTGTGTGTGTGTATGCACCCTTGTTTAAACATAATGTGATGGTTGTAAATGGGTATTGTTGTCATACAAATGAGATTTTACATTTCCAGTCTTCCATGAAAAGAAAGGAAAAAAGCCATGCCTAGCTTTGGGAAAATATTACCTTGCTTAGAAACAGGAGAAGGTTGATGACAGGAAGAGCATCCAGCCATGGAAAAGCATGCCTCAACAAATTCCGTCTGACCCATACAAACATACAAAAGCAGACATTAAATGATGGTGATGATGATGATGAGTCCTAATTTCCATGGTGAAGAAACAAGAATTCATATTTTTTCTTAATATCATATTTTCACGTGTTCTATAATACTAACATCTTCAAGTTTTGGCACAAGACCAGTAGTTTCAAGGGAGCAGGTAAGTCAACCCCAGTATTCAACTGGTACTTATTTTATCGCCCCCCCCCCCCCCAAGGAAAAGCAAAAGTCAAGCTCAGAGGAATTTGAACCCAGGATGTCAAGAGCTGGAGGAAATACCACTAAGTATTTGGTCCAATTCACTAATGATTCAATCAGTTAGCCACCATCCCCAACAACACTAATAATAGTTATTTTATACGCAAAATCCTAAAAGAAATAAAGACATTTTCAAACACCTTTTGTTACATGAAACAACAAGAGTTTCTTTCTCAGAGGAAAAAAAATGCATAAAATTCATTCTAAACATCACAGAAATTATTCAAAATGTGACAGAGATGATTAAATACTAACCTAAAGATGTTCGTTTTTCTGATACTATT
This sequence comes from Octopus sinensis, assembly GCF_006345805.1. Lineage (NCBI taxonomy): Eukaryota > Metazoa > Mollusca > Cephalopoda > Octopoda > Octopodidae > Octopus > Octopus sinensis. The sequence continues at coordinate 14,228,538 of NC_043014.1, read as the reverse complement.
AATATACGAGAAAGGCATGAACAGCACAACAAACCATTTCTAACAAGCTATAACACTCACCAGCTAGTAGAACTTGTACCAATGTAAAAATATAATATTATGCTACAACTGCATCAAAACGTTACAATTTAATCAATGCTGCATAATTATACAAAGTTACAGTGTAAAACTAAGTTGAGCCTGCATAGAATTCTTTAACCTTTTAACTGCAAAATTAAATTTTGTGGTTATTTCTGTAATGATGTTAACTATCTACCAACTAACAGAATTGGTATTTTCTGCAAGTCACATTGCTTCGATAACTTCGACATAACAGAAAATCGTTCCTAACATGACATTCCTGAACAAAAGACAGATTGGTATATAAAACTGGTTTCTACAGTTAAAGGTAATGAAATTTTGAATGGATATATCTGCTTTCTGCAGTAAAAGGGCTTAAAACTAATGTGATTTTCTTTTAAATGATAATGATTCCTGTGCCATTCTTCTTATAGTTTGGAAGTTTTCACTTTTAATCATTAGTTATTTTCAAGAACTCTCTCTCTCTCTCTCTCTCCCTCTCACCCTCTCTCCTTGACCAAAAGCATTCTACCATTGTCTCTGATAGCTCAAAAGATTTTTTTCCCAATTCTCAAACAATTTCAATGATTTAGCACCAAAAACATATGTAAATAAATAATCAGAAAATATGTTACTTCTAAACCAAAGTATAAAAGCGTTCCTGAATAAACAGCTTCATGACATTTCAAATAAAAATCCACATTTTGCAGCAGTTTCAATTTATATATATATATACACACACACACACACATATATACACCTTATATATGCTGCTTCCCTGGATGAAATTCCGATTTTAAAAAACAAACATTAAATCTGGTCTCCTTCATCAAACTGAATTTGAAAAAAAAAAGAAGAGAAAAAGTAGGACATTTTTCCAAATTCATTAAAAGATTTAAAGAGCATCAAAATGCTGATTCTTTCGTACCAAAGTCCCAACTATAGATTAAGAATTGCTACTGGCCAAGGGATGTAGATGTGGTCCCATTGGTCAAAGAGTTAAGAGGGGTTATTTTTATAAAGACATCAATATTTTGGCTGTGTTGCATACAAAAACAAACCTACATACACTTAGCTCTTCCAGGCCCAGTCCACCTAGGAGTAAAATAGGTAATCACAGAGAAGTGCAACGTTGTGTATGTCGGGAGAGTGTTTTGTTTAACTTGCAGTGCTGAGTTCAAATTTTGCTGCCTTGCTGTGTGGGCAAAAAGTTATCAACAGACTGGCTCTCGTGACATTGTGTTGAGACGGTTAAGAGAGAGAGAGAGAGTGAGAATGAATGATTGAAAGAAAGGAAGAAAGAAAGTGAAAATAAAAGAAGAGGGAAATGTTATTCACACACATGAATGCCATGGACAATGAAATAAACTTCAGTATATCCCATCCCATGTGCAAAATACTTCTTAGAAACCGATATCACACACACACACACACACACACACACATATAAATGGTCACAAGTACACATATATTTTGACATGCGTGTGCACACACACACACACACACAAGGTGTGAGAGGTATTTGAGATATTTAATTAATTTCGTGGTTATTTCTGTAACGATGTTAACTATCTACCAACTAACAGAATTGGTATTTTCGGCAAGTCACATTGCTTCACAATATCTTCTGACATTCTAAGCCAATATATCTAAACCAGTTACAAGCTCTCTCATGACAGATAAAATGCTAACACAAGAAAATGGAAAGACATGCAGCCTCACAGTTGCCGTATGTGCAGAACACAGTGATATAGAAATTGCCAACTTGCTAAATGTTGCAAGATCTTTTGTACACAAAATTCAGAATTGGAAGACTCTGGTAGGAATGTTTCAACTGTATCAAAGACAAAAAAAAAAAGAAAAACAGTCTAAAATATTCAGACAATATAAGGACAATGCAGTCCATCCAATGTGTTCAAAACATATCAATAATGAGCCCAAAAAATCAATGAGGGCCATCACTAAGAACCTGAGATAAAGGAGTGGACTATGAGAATGCTGGTGCATGAGAACATTTAATATAAATCCTATGTACTGAGGAGAAGTCAATTCATGTCTGTAAAGACATAGGAAAACCATTTAACCCTTTCGTCACTGTATATATTTTGAGATGCTCTGTGTTTCTTTCAATTATTTTAAATATAACAAAGAATTTAGTAAAATAGCTTAGTTTTAAGCTAGTGTAAGGAACATAAATTGTGACTAAGGTTTAGTGGAAAATTTTAATTCAAAACTTATGAAAACAAGATATTTGTACCACAGAGCCAGAGGTGGTTTCAACCAGGTTAGTAACGAAAGGGTTAATCTGTGCCAAGAGGTTACTTAACATGGTTAAAAACTCTCACAAACATGGCATGTTTCGGTTCTTCTCTGATAAGAAATACTTCAACAAAGATCAAAAGTCCAACAGGAGAAATGACAGATGCCCCAAAGAGTGATGCACACTAAGTTACCAGCAACTGTGATGGTTTCAGGAGGGGTCAGTGACAAAGGTCATGTCATGTCACCTCACAGCTTTCCACAGGCTCTTAGCATCAATGCTGCTGGATGGATGAAGTACATAGTGGATGGTCATATGTGTTTCACTCCGACTCAGCACCTTCTCACAAAGACCACACAACCCAAGAAATTATGCCAGGCAAACATAATGATTGTGTATCACCAAACTTGTGGCCTCCAAATTCATCAAATTTAAATCCTATGGATGACTATATTTGGAGCATTAGCTGGAAGGGAGACTAACCGAAATCTTCACAGCACCACAGATTCCCTGAAGGCTGCCATTGTCCAGGTGATTTCAAAATGAATAATGACCATTTAATGAGGCATGTCAATGATTCTGGTCCAGCATTGGAGCAGTCATCAAAGCTGAACGTAGATTCATGGAATAATCTTACAAGAAAGCTTATATCGAGAACATGTGCACAATTCTTAATTGAAATACATTTGATTAATTTATTAAGTCAGCAAATATGTCCTCAAATGCCTCTTGTATTTTTTAAGCTTAATTAGCAGTTTCTCCGTCCCTCTTTCCCCACACCTATTTCTTTACTACCCACAAGGGGCTAAACACAGAGGGGACAAACAAGGACAGACAAATGGATTAAGTCGATTATATCGACCCCAGTGCATAACTGGTACTTATTTAATCGACCCCGAAAGGATGAAAGGCAAAGTCAACCTCGGCGGAATTTGAACTCAGAACATAGCAGCAGACGAAATACCGCAAAGCATTTCACCCGGCGGGCTAACGTTTCTGTCAGCTAGCCCTCTTTCCCCACACCACCAACTCTCTGCCAATAACCCAGACTCATCAATATATTTATACTCTATCACTTTCCGATCCCAGACATTCCTCATCCCAAATGTATGTTCGTTGATTGATTGAATCAAAAGAACTAAATGAATTCATAGGTTAAAAGTCTGTTCACAATATCTTCTGACATTCTAAGCCAAAAGTATTATTACAAAACACAAGTCTGCTTCATTGAAACATCACACATTAGGAGAATGCATCATAGCTTTTTCACTTTCAAAATCTTGGTTGATTTGCCATGGCTACTTCTACAAAAGTTTGTGATACTGTGTTAGACAATGAGTCGATGAGGGAGACACTACATGATTGGTTGACCTGCTAAATGATGTAGCCCTTGATATACAAAAAAGACAAGGTGGTTACTGCTGGAATATCTATGATCGTAGGTACGCTCAATCAGGTTTGACCTGGGGTAAACAACAATAACAACAGTGTGGATAGTCTTTGGAATGTCTCGCAAAAACAGCAAATTCTGTTGTTTTGAAGACACACACACAAAAAAATATATAAATATAAATAAATATAGGAGACTGACAATAATTACATTTGAAATGGCCTCGTATGGAGGAGGAGAAGGAGGAAAAAGATGATGTAGGAGACATGACAAAAAAACACGAAATTCTGAATACCAGGAATGGGTTCCCTCCTTTGCGTTGTTTTCTCTGTAAGCAGGACAGCAACACTGCACCGACTAAAGTACAGCTTCTTAAGAAAGATATTTTCGAGAGAGAGAGAGAAAAGTAAGAGATAATATGATACAGAGGCCAAGAGGGAGAGAGTAAAAGAGAAAATGTGACACAAGGAAGAGGGGAAAATAAGGGCAATAAAGAGGAGACTTATTACAGACAATAACAAACATATAAGTCGATACACAAATCAGGGAAGAAGTGTTCTTGGTAAGGGTGGATTTTTTTGTTTGTTTTGTTTTTTGTGCATCGTTTTGGAAAATTCCTGTGGCTGGCAGAACCAAACAACAATATTTCAGAGTCACTTAAACATCTCTTATTCATCTTTCTTCTTCTTCTTTGAATCAGTTTTGACTTTGTCTTCTTCATAAGACATACCATATTCGTTGACTCTGGTCTTATCCACAGGATATAACCTAGAAAATAAAATACATCATCAATGAAGTCTTAAAATAAGGAGGTGAAACAGGGGTCAAAAAAGTATGCTCTTTACTCTTTTTACTCTTTTACTTGTTTCAGTCATGTGACTGTGGCCATGCAGGAGCACCACCTTTAGTTGAGCAAATCAACCGCAGGACTTATTCTTTGTAAGCCTAGTACTTATTCTATTGGTCTCTTTTGCCGAACCACTAAGTTACAGGAACGTAAACACACCAGCATCGGTTGTCAAGCAATGTTGAGGGCACAAACACAGACACAAACACCTATACACACATACATATATATATATACATATATATACATATATATATATATATATATATATATATATATATATATGTGTGTGTGTGTGTGTGTGTGTGTGTGTATAGATAGATAGATATATACGATGGGCTTCTATCAGTTTCCATCTACCAATCCACTCACAAGGCTTTGGTCGGCCCGAGGCTATAGTAGAAGACACTTGCCCAAGGTTCCATGCAGTGGGACTGAACCCGGAACCATGTGGTTCGTAAGCAAGCTACTTACTACACAGCCACTCCTATGCCTATATATCAAATATCTTTATACAATAATTCTTCTATCTTTTCACTTCAGTGGTTTCACTGGAGATTAAATAAGAAATGATTAGTTCACTTCATAGAGGAACTTAAAATAACAGCATTGGACTAAAAACCCATTTTGGACAGCAAAAAACATTTGGTTATTCAGCAATTTTGTGGAATCGTCTTTCTCAGACTCAAGAGACTACCAAGAGAAAGACCAAGAACTACTACAACCAATGATATTCCAATGTTAACACCTGACATGAAGTTGTTATATAACCTAATAAACCAGTACACCACTGGTTATGATGGTGGATGTTCCAGTTGATCCGATCAATGGAACAGCCTACTCATAAAATTAATGAGTAAGTGGCTGAGGATTCCACAGACATAGGTATCCTTTATGTAGTTCTCAGGGAGATTCAGTGTGACACAGAATGTGACAAGGCTGGCCCTTTGAAATACAGGTATTACTCATTTTTGCCAGCTGAGTGGACTGGAGCAATGTGAAATAAAGTGTCTTGCTCAAGGACAGAACACACCAGCAGGAATCGAACTTACAGCCTAATAAACTGGCACTCCACTGGTTACAATGATGAATGTTCCAGCTGAACCAATCAATGGAACAGCCTGCTCTTGAGATTAATGAGCAAGTGGCCGAGAATTCCACAGACATACTCTCTTTTACTTGTTTCAGTCATTTGACTGTGGCCATGCAGGAGCATGGCCTTTAGTTGGGCAAATCGAGCCCAGGACTTACTCTTTGTAAGCCGAGTACTTATTCTATTGGTCTCTTTTGCCGAACCGCTAAGTTATGGGGACATAAACACACCAGCATCGGTTGTCAAGCGATGTTGGGGGGACAAACACAGACACACAAACATACACACACACATATATATATATATATAAATAGACATATATACGACGGGCTTCTTTCAGTTTCCGTCTAGCAAATCCACTCACAAGGCTTTGGTCGGCCCAAGGCTATAGTAGAAGACACTTGCCCATGGTGCCACGCAGTGAACCCAGAACCATGTGGTTGGTAAGCAAGCTACTTACCACACAGCCACTCCTGTGCCTATGGGTGTATCAGTTGATCTACAGTTGATCTTAACTACATTAAGGATACATATCCTTAATGTAGTTCTCAAGCAGATTCAGTGTGACACAGAATGTGACAAGGCTGGCCCTTTGAAATACGGGTACAACTCATTTTTGCCAGCTGAGTGAACTGGAGCAGCATGAAATAAAGTGTCTTGCTCAAGGACACAAGGCACCACCAGGAATCGAACTTATGACCTTACAATCGTGAACCGAATAACCTAACCACTAAGCCACCTAATATATACCCCTCAATTATATGAGTGGTGTATGAAAAGTTTTGAGCCTTGAAATCTTGTACCTTCATCAGAAGCCTTGTACCCAGTTTTGTTTTTTGAGGCTCAAGACTTTTCATACATCCCTCATATGTACTTACTGTAGCTAAGAGAACAAAAAAAGAAGGAAAGTGATGCAGGAAGAAACCCCAGCAAACTATGAGAGATGGCATGTAGGTATGAACTCACCATCTTTGGTAAAGATAAATCAAAAATACAACATCGTCTCTGAAACATGCGAGTCTGTGAGCTGTTGGCATTGTAATGATAAAGGCAAACACGTCATCAATGAAGGTGTTGAAGGCCTGCAAAGAAAGAAATAGGGAGAGAAAATTCAAGGATAGGGGAAAAAAAACACATTGGATAATTTCATCCAAGATACACTGTGTTAAATAAATAAATAAAAAGATCAAATGGAAATTGTAGTGCCAGTGGCACATAAAAAGCACCAACCAATCATGGCCGTTGCCAGCCTCCCTGGCACCTGTGCCGGTGGCATGTAAAAAAGCACCCACTACACTTACAGAGTAGTTGGCATTAGGAAGGGCATCCAGCTGTAGAAACACTACCAGATCAGACTGGAGCCTGGTGCAGCCTCCTGGCTTCCCAGACCCCAGTTGAAACGCCCAACCCATGGAAAGCAGACGTTAAACGATGATGATGATGATGGTAGCTTTTATATTTTGTATTTTACTAGTTTCAGTCAATAGGCCACAGCCATTCTGGGCATCACCTTCAAGGATTTTAAATGACTGAATTGACCCCAGTACTCATGTTTTTTTTAAGGAAGTGTTCTTGTATTTTTTTTTTGTAAGTCTGGTATTTATTCTAATGGTCTCTGTGCCTAAACCACTAAGTTATAGGGATATATGCACACCAGCACCAGTTGTCGAAATGTGGGGAGGTGGATGTTTACAAAAGCCACTCCTACGCCTATAAGGAAAATACTGAAACATTTCTTTTAGCCCTTTGCCTATCCTTTTGTCACGTGATATACGGGACATATTTTCTTGGCATCCAGTAAATCACATACAAAACATATTCCTCATGTTTTTCAGCCACAAGAGTAACTTGGCTGTTATGAGACAAAAGTATTATAATACTCGGAATGTGTGAAACATGAGCTAACTAAAAGGTGTGCAAACACGCATGGAATGTTTAGGACAAACTTATGAAAATGCTTTGGGCAAGCAAAGGATTAAAGGACATCAGCAAGGACCTCTGCTTCTTATTAACCCTTTACCAGTCCTGTGTATCCCAGATGATACATAAAACATATTTCCCTGGCGTCCATACATCATATATGATACACATTTCCAAACAGCACAGCTCCTGACTTTCGGAAACATTTTTTCATGCTAAGAGTTGCTGAAGTATGGAACAAACTGGTGGCATCAGTTGTTAGTTGTCGGAGCACTGCATCCTTCAAAACTTCCATGCTTCCTGAGATTCGCCAACACTACACCTGATTTTCTCCCCTCCATACACACACACAAGCATGTATCACTTCCTAGACATTTGTACATTACTGCATATGCTTTATAGGCACTTTTGACAAGTTGTGGTGCACCTGAGCACTGTATACAATAATTTCATCATCATTCTTCTTCTTATTATTATTTTTTTTTTTTTTTGTTCAATGACCAGAGCAACTGGAAACTTTATATATTAATCAGAATGCATAAAACATGGGCTAACTAAATGTCTGAAAACAAGTGCTGATGTTTAGGACAAAATTATGAAAATGCTTTGGATAGGCAAACGGTTAAAAACAAAGTTATGTAACTCACATATTGTTATATTTTGGGATACTCTCTCTCTCTCTCTTTATTCTTTTACTTGTTTCAGTCATTTGACTGTGGCCATGCTGGAGCACCGCCTTTAGTCGAGCAAATCGACCCCAGGACTTATTCTTTGTAAGTCGAACTGCTAAGTTACAGGAACATAAACACACCAGCATCGGTTGTCGAGCAATTTTGGGGGAACAAACACAGACACAAAAGCATATACACACACATACACATATACATACATATATACATATATACGACGGGCTTCTTCCAATTTCCGTCTACCAAATCCACTCAGAAGGCTTTGGTCAGCCTGAGGCTATAGTAGAAGACACGTGCCCAAGGTGCCATGCAATGGGACTGAACCCGGAACCATGTGGTTCGTAAGCAAGCTACTTACCACACAGCTACTCCTACGCCTATGGTCGTTGATTGTTTTTTTGGGTGGAGGGGGCAAATAAATACACACACTATATATTCGTTCTTCACTTGTTAAATAAGTGAAGAATGATGTGTATGTTTATTTGGCAAGAAAAAAAATGACCATCCCAAAATATAACAATATTTGTTTCAATACACGGTTTCACATCAGGAATCTTGCAAAACAAATTCATAAACATATGTAACTCACCTTATACATAAATGCTCTCCATGGAAGATGAGCCACTGATTTTAACTGTAAAAAGAAAAATACATATATTAATGACGGTTTCAAATTTTGGCACAAGGTCAGCAATTTTGAAGGGGAGGAAGCAGGTCGTTTACATCAATACCAGTACTTTTATTGACCCCAAAAGGATGAAAGACAACGTCACCCTCAGCAATATTTGAATTCAGAATATAAAGAGCCGGAAGAAATTAAGCTAAGCATTTTGTCTGGCATGCTAACAATTCTGCCAGCTTGCCATCTTGGATAAAACAGAAAGAATGATAGAACAAAACAATAAATTATGAAAGTAAATATCCAGAGTTAACCCTTTCGTTACCAACCTGCCTGAAACCGCCTCTGGCTCTCTAGTACAAATATCTTGTTTTTGAAAGTTTTGAATTAAAATCTTCTATCAAACCTTAGTCACAATTTATGTTCCTAACATTAGCTTAATGATAACTAAGTTATTTTACTAAATTCTTTGTTATATTTAAAATTAATTGAAAGAAACACAGACCATTTCAACAGAAATATGGTAACAAAAGGGTTAACAAATGGTTAATTTAACCCTTTTGATACTAACTCAGCTGAAACCGGCTCTGGCTCTCTAGTACAAATATCTTGTTTTTATAAGTTTTGAATTAAAATCTTCCACCAAACCTTAGTCACAATTTATGTTCCTAACATTAGCTTAATGATAACTAAGTTATTTTACTAAATTCTTTGTTATATTTAGAATTAATTGAAAGGAACACAGAGCATCTCAAAAGAAATATGGTAACAAAAGAGTTTTGTAGAATTGGTAGAGCGTTGAACAAAATTTCCGTTGTATTCAGATACAACCCTTTACATTCTGAGTTCAAATACTGCCTAAGTTAACTTTGGTTATCATCCTTTTGAGCAAATAAAAAATAGTACCAGGCAAGTACTGGAATTGGCTAATAAATTTCCAGTCCAAGAGAGAATTGTTAGAATTTGTTCTTTCTGTTCTGAGTTCCAATTCTAAAGAACTGGAAGAAATTCTGCTAAGCATTTTGTCCCTTAGGGCTTTTCTGAATGGTAAACCTAACGAAAAATTACCTTGAATTTTTTTTTAGTAATGTGCCCACCTGATGATGAGCCATATCTCATGTGGCCCACTTTTCAACCTACTTCTTAAAAAAAATTACCCATACCTGATTTAGTCATTTGACATGCCAGAAATAGCAGCCAAATCCCTTTTAAATCACATCCTACCATCTCAAATAATGAAGGAAATATTAGACATTGCTATCAAAGATACACTATGAATGGATAAAAGATGGAATAGTGACAGATGCAATATCTTTGGTCATAGTTTTCTCAATCAAAGCTAACCTGAAGGCTATATAACAACAACACTATCAAGCTTAACTGACACAACTTAACTGAGCACCTTTTCAAACCACACCTGTCTAACACCTGTGGACTTGTTTACAAAGTCAGAAAACAGCACAGCTCTCACGACTTTCAGAAACATTTTTTCACGCTAAGAGTTGCTGAAGTATGGAACAGACTGCCGGCATCAGTTGTTAGTTATCGGAGCACTGCATCCTTCAAAACTTCCTGAGATTCACCAACACTACACTTGATTTTCTCCCCTCCATACACACGCAAGCATGTATCTGACTCATACACTGTTCACTTCCCAGACATTTGTACATTACTGCATATGCTTTATACGCACTTTTGACAAGTTGTGATGCACCTGAGCACTGTATACAATAATTTCTTGATTATTATTTAAATTACCATATCATTATGATAACCAAAACAATCATTAAAACTTTTGGATAATCTTTCTTATTGTCTACTTATAACATCATTTCACAAAGAAATATCCTTCCAAAGAACCCTACTTCAGAGTCTATGAATTCTTCTTAATCAATTTCCTCATTATCATCACCAACATTTAGTATCCACTTTTCCATGCTTGCATGGGTCAGATGGAATTTGTTCAGGCAGGTTTTTCAACAGCCAAATGCCCTTCCTGTTGCCAACCTCCACCTGTTTCTAAGCAATGTAATATTTCTCCAGGATCAGACATGTTTTCACTGAAGACTTGAAATGAACAACACCGCCAGTATAACAGTGACACTCATTTACAACTTTAGCACAAAGTCAAGCCAAAGAGACAAACACACACCCACACTCATGCACACACATACACACATATGTGTATGTGTGGACGCAAACATACATAGATTCATACATGCATGTAAAGGGCTTCTTTCAGTTTCTATCTACTAATTCCCCTCATAAGGCTTTAGTAGGCCACAGGGTTATAATAAAAGATGCTTGCCTAAGATGTCACACAGTGAGACTGAACCTGAACCCCCATGGTTGGAAAGCAAACTTCTTAACCACACAACTGAGATCCCCTTCGGTTACGACACAGACCATGGGATTGCACCTAGAAAGTTACCCTCCCAGGCACAAGTCCAGGCAAGGTTGTTAATTGAAAGACTAGCAGTTGCCCAAGTAAACCAGTCCCCCCCTCTCCATGTCATTATATGTACATAGGGTAAAGGATAAAGACCTCCTTTGGTCATTATTGACCATGGGATTGCACCTAGAAAGTTACCCTCCGAGGCACAAGTCCGGGCACGGTTGTTTATGGAAGACCAGCAGTCACCCATGCATACCGGCCTCCTCTCTCCACACCACCAGTGTTATCCAAGGGAAAGGCAAAGGGACCGATACAGCTTGGCACCTGTGACGTCGCAACTCATTTCTACAGCTGAGTGAACTAGAGCAATGTGAAATAAAGTGTCTTGCTCAAGAATACAACACGCAGCCCGGTCTGGGATTCGAGCTCACAACCACACGATCGTAAGCTCGACACTCATACCACTGAGCCATGTTTGTTCCTTCTTGAGCCATGCTTGGCTCATAAAGGCCGGTTTCCCGGTTTCCTTGGCGTATAGGTTCCACACCTGGACAGGACACCGGTCCATCGCAGGTGAGCTGCAAGATGCAGGAGGAAAGAGTGAGAGAAAGTTGTGGCAAAAGAGTCAGCAGAAATTTCGCCATTACCTTCTGCCGAAGCCATGTGGAGCTTAGGTGTTTCACTCATAAACACACACATCACCCGGTCTGAGATTCAAACCCACAATCCCTCGACCGCGAGTCCACTGCTCTAACCACTAGGCCATGTGCCTCCACAACCACTGAGCCATGCACCTTCACAACTACTGCACTGGAAATAACAACAGTTAATATAAATAGTAATGAGTAATTTGAAACTGTACCTTGTAGTTTACAAAGAGTTGTGGTAACATGAAGAGAAAGCCAAACAAATAAACACCTGCAAATAAATAAAAACACAGTGAAAGCATCATCATTTTAGTGTCCACCTTTCCATGCTCGCATGGATTGGGCAGAATTTGTTGAAGCAGATTTTCTACAGTCAGATGCTCTTCCTGTCACCAACCCTCACCTGTTTCCAAGCAAGGTAAAATATTTCCACATGGTCAGGCATGTTTACATGGAAAATTGGAAACAAAGGACACCACTTGCATGATGGTGATATTTGTTTACAACTATCAAGTTATGTCACAGCAAGGAGAATTACTACTTTTATATATTTCCTATTTGGAAATAAATAAATATATTTTACTTTTGAAGTAGGGACATATATTGATAAACCCGTCACTTATAACTTACTTATAAGTGTTATCATTATACATAAATCCAGACTCCAGCTACATAAACGTCATAGCAAGAAATATATTCTCTGAAACGCTAACGGACATTTTATGCATGCATGTATGTTGAAGATAAATAAATCCAGGGTTTTTATAACTGCTCAACTTGGCTTTAAAGAACTGAAATCACATATAAATATTCTTTAACTAATTTTCAGAATTCCTATATGAGCAGTTATTTCAACCAATGGGAAAACGACAATCATATTTCTTCAGCAATACGACATTACGTCATATTGCCAGCTACCACAAATTGGCAGTACTATTTGAAAATGGCTGCACGCTACACTGTAAGTAACTCCACATTGAAGTACTGCCCAGGTCAGTGGAGATGGTGCTGCTGCTGCTTCCCACACTAATACTCTAGGCCAGTAGCTCTCAAACAGTGCACTGCAGCACACTGATGCACACAAGAAGGGTCAAGCTGCACTGTGGATGTTTAAAAATATGATTTAAGCTTAAGGAAATCCATGCTAATATTCTTTTATTCTTTTACTTGTTTCAATCATTTGACCGCAGCCATGCTGGAGCACCACCTTTAATCGAGCAAATCGACCCCAGGACTTATTCTTTTGTAAGCCTGGTGCTTATTCTATTGGTCTCTTTTGCCAAACTGGTCAGTTAGAGGAATATAAACACACCAGCATCAATTGTCAAGCGATGCTGTGGGGACAAACCCAGACACACACATCGTCATCATCATCGTTTAATGACGGGCTTCTTTCAGTTTCCCGAGGCTATAGTAGAAGACACTTGCCCAAGGTGCCATGCAATGAGACTGAACCCGGAACCATATGGTTCGTAAGCAAGCAACTTACCACACAGCTACTCCTACGCTTTGGAAAGATTCAATCACTAACATGTTTCAACTATAAGTTCATAGATGTATTCTTTTTTCTCACTCTCCTTTTCATCGTGACAGTGGTGGACCCTACTCCTCTGAAGTAGTGACCAGTTTACTCTAGCTACCAACAACAGATCCTTAACTCAACATGGCAGCTCAGCATTCTAGAAATAGCATCCAAACACCCTCAAATAATTCCCTGCTATCTTAAAACTGGAAACATTGGATAAGATAGTTCTAGAAGAATCACCCAAGAAAAACATTTTTTATTCAGATATATTTAAGTCAACGGTACATAACATACCAGCATAAACAAAAAAACACTAACAAGAGTGTTTCAATAAAACTGCAGCAGTCTCACTATAAAATAAAAAAGAAGCGAAAAAAAATATATCTTACCATTTACTAGAGAATTGATAAACCAGGAATACCAACTGAAATTACAGAATTAATTTTGTCTTAATCAAATCATAAAGGCAATAGGATTAGAAAGAGAAACAAAATTAGAAAATAAGCATTTATTTATTTATTCATTGTAAAAGAAATCAACATCAGATTCTTACCTTTTATATTGGATGTATATTAAGGAATATATAGCACCACATATACATAGAGGATAGAGTACATATGACAAATACTTCATAGCCTGAAGAACAAATTGAAATAATGAATAAAAAGATTAGTAAATGAATTCTGGACGATAAAATAATGAAACAGTTCTATATTTAAGAGATGAGGAATTATGTACATTATTTACATTCGATGGATATTTGTCCTCATATTGTTTGTTGTTAACACAATGTTTCGGCTGATATACTCTCCAGCCTTCTTCAGGTGTCTTGGGGAAATTTCAAACCTAGGTTCTCATTCCTAAGGTATTTTTCAATGTTATTACTATTATTATTATTATTAGTGTTCAGGTCACTGCTTGGAATCAAACTCAGAATCTTGGGGTTAAGAGCGCGGGCTACTAACCCCAAGATGTAAAAGTGCTCAAAATGATACCACATTTTCCATTAGTTTTCCATTATTGGATTTATCTGGATTTGTTGATGTACTAATATAATAATAGTAATAATAATAATAATAATAATAATAATAATAATAGAAAATGCTCAAGAAACTGTTCTGTTAAGGCTGAAAGAAATCGACCTTGTTTGTAATAAATTTCACACCTGGGTTTGCACCTGTGAACAAATTTCACACCTGCACTTATGAAACCACGTTCAGTTAATGAAATTTAATTTTAATATACAACTCAAATATATGATGACAGAACAAGATATTTAATACTTCATTGTATCTAGATAGATAGTATAGTGTTTTGAGTTCAAATTCTAGCACCGTCATTAAAAAAAAACAAAAAAACAATAGCAATGTACACACTTAGAACACAAAACTTCGGTATTAAGAGAAAATGCGATTATTAATGGAGTTATCTCCCTTGCTTAACGATACCAATTGGAATTATCTCCCTTACAACGACTTATAATTTTGTCTTTTTTACAATCTTCACAATTGCTGTCACAAGTTGGGATAGAACGCATCTTCTATATTCTACCTTTTAATTGTTTCATTCAGTGAACAGCGGTCATGCTGGAGTACCGCCTTGAAGGGGGTTTTGGTCAAACAAATCAACAACAGTTGCTAACTAATCAGTGGGACACACACAGATATATACACGTTAGAGAGAGGGGGAGGGAGGGGGAGAGAGAGACGGATAAATAGATAGATAGAGAGAGAGAGAGACAGACAGACAGAGAGACAGACAGACAGACAGACAGACAGATAGACAGACAGACAGACAGACAGACAGACATGCTGGACTTCCACACAGTTTCTGTCTACCAAATTCACTCATAATGCCCAAAGCTATAATAGAAGACATTCACCTAAAGTGGGACTTAACCAAAAACTACATTTTTACAAAGCAAATGTCTTAATCACGCATTCATACTTGTTTTCCATTACCATGATTTGTACTAAGTTCTAGATCTTGCACGGCTCTGAAAAAGGCTGCAGTTGCAACCATGCCATTTTTTTTTATATAGTGTAGTATATAGGCGTAGGAGTGGCTGTGTGGTAAGTAGCTTGCTTAACAACCACATGGTTCTGGGTTCAGCCCCACTGTGTAGCACCTTGGGCAAGTGTCTTCTACTGTAGCCTCGGGTCGACCAAAGCCTTGTGAGTGGATTTGGTAGACGGAAACCGAAAGAAGCCCATCGTATATATATATATATATATATATATATATATATATATATTATATATATATATATAATATATATATTATTATAAAAGGGCTTAGTAAAATAAATTACTTTGCCGCATACTGAACTCATTAGAAATAGCAGCTAAAAAACTTTTTTAAAGCTATTTCTAATACTTAAAGAAAATCTCTCTCATATAGTGTTTGCTTAATTCAACTCACAAAAGTTTGGGGGTAAGGACATCGAAAAATCAAATGCTAAGGTTATTTGAGAACGTACGTTTCAAGATTAGTCAAAACAACACTTCTATCATCAGCTCAGAAATTCCTTGGTTTGGATTTGGAAACACTGAAAATAAGAACATACCCTTTCGAAGATCTGCTCGTAACTAACAGTGCCCACAAATTCAAATAAGCAAGCGAAGAATCTCTGTTCTCCCCTTTCCACCAGCGTGGGTTAAAATCATCAAACACTATGCTTATTTCGGTAAAATCCGAAGCATTAATCAGAGGGAGATAATTAATTTCAACAATTGAGGGCAAAATTAATTAATTATTAATCAATTTCACCAAGGTTCAGTATGCAAGGGACCATCAAGGCGAATTCAAATTATTACATTATATAAAAGGCTTAGTAAAATAAATTACTTTGCCGCCTACTGAACTCATTAGAAATAGCAGCTAAAAAACTTTTTAAAGCTATTTCTAATACTTAAAGAAAATCTCTCTCATATATAGTGTTTGCTTAATTCAACTCACAAAAGTTTGGGGGTAAGGACATCGAAAAATCAAATGCTAAGGTTATTTGAGAACGTACGTTTCAAGATTAGTCAAAACAACACTTCTATCATCAGCTCAGAAATTCCTTGGTTTGGATTTGGAAACACTGAAAATAAGAACATACCCTTTCGAAGATCTGCTCGTAACTAACAGTGCCACAAATTCAAATAAGCAAGCGAAGAATCTCTGTTCTCCCCTTTCCACCAGCGTGGGTTAAAATCATCAAACACTATGCTTATTTCGTAAAATCCGAAGCATTAATCAGAGGGAGATTAATTATAATTTCAACAATTGAGGGCAAAATTAATTAATTATTAATCAATTTCACCAAGTGTTCAGTATGCAAAGGGACCATTCAAGGCGAATTCAAATTATTACATTATATAAAAGGGCTTAGTAAAATAAATTACTTTGCCGCATACTGAACTCATTAGAAATAGCAGCTAAAAAACTTTTTTAAAGCTATTTCTAACAAATAACTACAGAGGTATCAAGCTGTTGGACCAGGTGATGAAGGTTACGGAGAGGGTCATAGCCCAACTAATTAGAGAGAGAGTTAGTTTAGATGAGATGCAGTTTGGGTTTGTGCCAGGGAAAAGTACTACTGATGCTATATTCCTGGTAAGGCAGCTGCAGGAGAAATACCTAGCCAAAGATAAGCCCCTGTACCTGGCTTTTGTTGACATGGAGAAAGCCTTCGACAGGGTCCCCCGATCCCTTATCTGGTGGGCAATGAGAAAACTAGGGATAGATGAATGGTTAGTGAGAGCTGTGCGGGCCATGTATAGGGACGCCGCTAGTAGGGTGAGGGTTGGAAATGAGTACAGTGAAGAATTCCGGGTAGAGGTAGGGGTCACCAAGGCTCAGTACTCAGCCCCCTCCTATTTATCATAGTCCTCCAGGCAATAACGGAGGAATTCAAGACAGGATGCCCTTGGGAGCTCCTCTATGCTGATGACCTTGCTCTAATTGCTGAGTCGCTATCAGAACTGGAGGAGAAGTTTCAGGTGTGGAAACAAGGATTAGAATCGAAGGGCCTCAGAGTCAATCTAGCTAAAACCAAAGTCGTAATCAGTAGGAAGGTAGACAAATCACAAACACCTTCAGGTAGATGGCCTGCTCGATCTGTAGAAAAGGTGTAGGTAGAAACTCTATAAGATGCACCAAGTGTAAGCTATGGACACATAAGAGATGCAGCAATGTCAAAGGAAGGCTAACTAGGAGATGGTTTTTGTATGTGGCAGATGCTCAGGAACAAAAACACTGAAAATGCTCTGAGACCAACTTCCGTCACTTTCCAGGGAGAAAAACTAGAATAGTTGATAGTTTCCGTTACCTAGGTGACCAAGTCAGCAGCGGGGGTGGGTGTGCTGAAAGTGTAACTGCTAGAGTAAGAATAGCTTGGGCAAAGTTCAGAGAGCTCTTACCTCTGCTGGTGACAAAAGGCCTCTCGCACAGAGTGAAAGGCAGACTGTATGATGCGTGTGTACGAACAGCCATGCTACATGGCAGTGAAACATGGGCCGTGACTGCTGAGGATATGCGTAAGCTCGCTAGAAATGAAGCCAGTATGCTCCGATGGATGTGTAATGCCGGTACTCACACTCGGCAGAGTGTAAGTACCTTGAGAGAAAAGCTGGACCTAAGAAGCATCAGTTGTGGTGTGCAAGAGAGACGTTTGCGCTGGTATGGTCATGTGGCGAGAATGGATGAAGATAGTTGTGTGAAAAAGTGCCACACCCTAGCGGTTGAGGAACCTGTGGAAGAGGCAGACCCAGGAAAACCTGGGACGAGGTGGTGAAGCACGACCTTCGAACTTTAGGTCTCACTGAGGAAATGACTAGAGACCGAGACCTCTGGAAGTGTGCTGTGCGCGAGAAGAACCCGGCAGGACAAGTGAGTCCACAACCCCTGGCCTCTACATGGGATGGAGCCAGCCTACGTATGCATACCTTCCCTTCTTGGGACACAAAACTCTACTTGTGAAGACGTGTTGAGGCAAGTGAGGATCAGAATCGAAATCGATCAATGGAAATTGCGGATGTGCTACCAGTGCCGGTGGCATGTCGAAACTCTGCTTGTGAAGACCCATTGAGGCAAGTGAGGATCAGAATCGAAATCGATGAATGGAAATTGCAGATGTGTTACCAGTGCCGGTGGCATGTAAGAGAACTTTCCGTTTCGCGACCGTTGCCAGCACCGCCCCGTTTCGTGTCCGTTGCCAGCCTCGCCTGGCCCTCGTGCCGGTGGCACATAAAAAGCACCATCCGTTCGTGGCCGTTTGCCAGCTCTGTCTGGCACCAGTGCGGGTGGCACGTAAAAAGCACCCACTACACTCACGGAGTGGTTGGCGTTAGGAAGGGCATCCAGCCGTAGAAACACTGCCAGATTTGACTGGGCCTGATGAAGCTTCTGGCTTCACAGACCCCAGTAGAACCGTCCAACCATGCTAGCATGGAAACGGACGCTAAATGATGATGATGATGATGATGAATACTTAAAGAAAATCTCTCTCATAATAGTGTTTGCTTAATTCAACTCACAAAAGTTTGGGGGTAAGGACATCGAAAAATCAAATGCTAAGGTTATTTGAGAACGTACGTTTCAAGATTAGTCAAAACAACACTTCTATCATCAGCTCAGAAATTCCTTGGTTTGGATTTGGAAACACTGAAAATAAGAACATACCTTTCGAAGGGGAGAACAGAGATTCTTCGCTTGCTTATTTGAATTTGTGGGCACTGTTAGTTACGAGCAGATCTTCGAAAGGGTATGTTCTTATTTTCAGTGTTTCCAAATCCAAACCAAGGAATTTCTGAGCTGATGATAGAAGTGTTGTTTTGACTAATCTTGAAACGTACGTCTCAAATAACCTTAGCATTTGATTTTTCAATGTCCTTACCCCCAAACTTTTGTGAGTTGAATTAAGCAACACATATATGAGAGAGAGATTTTCTTTAAGTATTAGAAATAGCTTAAAAAAGTTTTTTAGCTGCTATTTCTAATGAGTTCAGTATGCGGCAAAGTAATTTATTTTACTAAGCCCTTTTATTATGTAAAATTTGAATTCGCCTTGAATGGTCCCTTTGCATACTGAAACTTGGTGAAATTGATTAATAATTAATTAATTTTGCCCTCATTGTTGAAATTATAATTAATCTCCCTCTGATTAATGCTTCGGATTTTACCGAAATAAGCATTGTTTGATGATTTTAACCCACGCTGGTGGAAAGGGGAGAACAGAGATTCTTCGCTTGCTTATTTGAATTTGTGGGCACTGTTAGTTACGAGCAGATCTTCGAAAGGTATGTTCTTATTTTCAGTGTTTCCAAATCCAACCAAGGAATTTCTGAGCTGATGATAGAAGTGTTGTTTTGACTAATCTTGAAACGTACGTTCTCAAATAACCTTAGCATTTGATTTTTCGATGTCCTTACCCCCAAACTTTTGTGAGTTGAATTAAGCAAACACTATATATGAGAGAGATTTTCTTTAAGTATTAGAAATAGCTTAAAAAAGTTTTTTAGCTGCTATTTCTAATGAGTTCAGTATGCGGCAAAGTAATTTATTTTACTAAGCCCTTTTATATAATGTAATAATTTGAATTCGCCTTGAATGGTCCCTTTGCATACTGAACACTTGGTGAAATTGATTAATAATTAATTAATTTTGCCCTCAATTGTTGAAATATATATATATATATATATATATATATCTATATATATATATGTATATATATGTTTGTGTATCTGTGTCTGTCCCCCCACCAACATCGCTTGACAACAAATGGTGGTGTGTTTACATTCCCGCAACTTAGCGGTTCGGCAAAAGAGACCGACAAAATAAGTACTAGGCATACGAGTAAAGGCAGTGCTCCAGCATGGCCAGTCAAATGACTGAAACAAGTAAATGAGTAAAGAGAGAGAGTGTATCTAAAACTACATTATCTACGTCTTCTTCCTTTTGCTTTTATGACCACAGGGCCGACTAACCAGATGCAGATAGACACCTGTCCTTAATTCACATAATACAAAATATTCTAAATGAGACTCACCTCAGAATCAAATTCATTAGTTTGTTTTTCTTTATCTGATACTTTTCCAAACTAAGAAGAAAAAGAAAAAAAGAAACAGAAATGAACATTAGAATTAACAAAGTCATCATCATCATCATCATCATTTTTTTTTTTCCCAGAGAAAACACTTTTCAGCATTTATTTTTGGCTTTTTACATTGAGTTCAAATTCTGCCAAGGTCAACTTCACTTTTCAAGATAAAAAAAATGCAAGTATCAGTTGATGTAATTAACTGGACCCCTTTCCCACCAAATTTCAGGCCTTGTACCTTTAGTAGAAAGGAGTACTGCCCTAGTCTCTCAGGTCTTATGAAGTACTCCTTTTCATTGAGGTCTGGACAGCCAGAAACAACATGATCAATTGTCTCTGTGAATTTTTAGCAAATTCTGCACAAGGGGTCAGATCTATCTTTAAGGATGTTTGCATGGTAGTTTCTGGCAGGTAAGCTCTGATGTTGCGCTGCAATAACAAAACCTTCTGTTTCCGCTTTCAGACCTGTCCCTTGTAGCCATTGGTGCATTAGCTTTTGATCAATATCTGGCTTGGACAGGCAGTTAGGGTATTTTCCATGCAGGGGTTTACCTTTCCAGTTGTCTCCAATATTATTCATGCAAGACTTCTTTGCTTTTTATTTGATGATTTTTGCATCAGTGATAGGTTTGTCACTATTTGGATTTCTTTGGTCTTTCTGATTGTTAATTTCTAAATCAGGAGAAGCAATGGTAGTTCTGTCAGTATTTGGATGTCTTTAGTCTTTCTTATTGTTAACTTATAGGCCAAGAGACTTTTTAAATTTCTGACTAAGCTTCATGACTGAAGCTTGCTTGGAATCTTCATGCTTCAGTCCCGTTCATAAGAGCATATCACTTGTATGTTTAAAGGCCTATTATTGCTGATTTGAAAGACTGTTTGAGCTGTATCAGACCTCTTCCACCTATTTTTCTTGGGAGATAAATCCTGTCTACATCTGATTTTAGATGGTGCATTCGGTACCTTGTAAAGATTTTATGGATCTTTCCATCCATATTCTGCATGTCAGTGAGACTCCATTTAATGATACCAAAGCTATAGGTGGTTACTGGTATGGCCAAAGAATTGATTGCATTAATTCTATTAGCAGCATTTAATTCTGAGTTTAGGACCATTCTTACCCTTCAATAGCATTCCTTGCAGATTTTCTCTTTCATTTTAGAGTGCTGGATATTATTATTTGCACCTCTAGATCGAGGGTCGATAAAGAGGAGAGGGCACTTGCCCTAGAGGTCAGGGAATTTGTGGCTTTTTGTGGGGTTTCCATGAGCAGCCCTTGGAAGTTGGGGATTTTAATTCTTAGAATTTTCATCGTTATTCTTTATTACACATTTCAATCTCACTCTGTTTCTATTGTATTGACTTGTACTGTCCCCAATCACTTTATATGAACCCTCAGTGGTTAATAAAGGGAAGATCATTATTATTATTATTATTATTATTATTATTATTACTAAGATGGCAAGCTGATATAATCTTTAGTATGCGGGATGAAATGCTTAGCAGCATTTCTTCTGGTTTTTTATATTCTGGGTTCAAATTCTGCTGAGGTCAACTTTGCCTTTCATCCCTTCAGGGTCAACAAAATAAGTACCATTTGAGTAATGAGGTCAATATAATCAACTAACCCCATCATCCAAATGCCAGGACTTTTATCTACAGTAGAAAGAATTCTCATTATTATCAATATTCACATACACACACACACACACACACACATATATAAAATCTACTTGCATGGCTTTGGTCAACCCAGGGATATAGTAAAAGACACTTGTGCAAGGTTCCATGCAGCAAGAATGAACCTGAAAGGCGGCGAGCTGGCAAAAACTTTAGCACGCTGGGCGAAATGCTTAGCGGTATTTCAACTGCTGTTACGTTCTGAGTTCAAATTCCGTCGAGGTCCACTTTGCCTTTCATCCTTTCGGGGTCGATAAATTAAGTACCAGTTACGCACTGGGGTCAATGTAATAGACTTGATCCCTTTGTCTGTCCTTGTTTGTCCCCTCTATGTTTAGCCCTTTCTGGGCAATACAGTAATAAGAAACGTTAGCACGCCAGGCAAAATGCTTAGCGTTATTTCATCTGCCGTTACGTTCTGAGTTCAAATTCCACCGAGGTCAACTTTGCCTTTCATTCTTTTGGGGTCAATAAATTAAGTACCAGTTACACACTGGGGTCAATGTAATCGACTTAATCCCTTTGTCTGTCCTTGTTTGTCCCCTCTATGTTTAGCCCCTTGTGGGCAATTAAGAAATAAGAATGAACCTGAAACTGTGCAGTTGAGAAGCAAACCTCTAACTACATAGCCACACATGCACCTATAATTAGTTGAAACGACATTTGAGCAATACTGTTCTCCTAGCATTCCATTATTTTCCAGCAGGTACAGGTATTCCATAGAGAAACTTCAAAAAGCAGAAGCTAAAACAATATTTGCTTGTGCTGTGAGCACTGAGTGATGTGTGTCTAATTCATAAAAAGAGCAAAGAAAATTTAGCATTCAAATCCACTGATGTCTGACCTCGATGACATGTCACGTTCCTCATAATAGTAGGAAAGCCCACCAATACAACCATCATGACCACTACCCCTACTGCCACCACCACCACCAGACACCACCACCACAACCACTGCCACCACCACCACCACCAGACACATCCACCATCACCATCACCACCACCACCACAACAATAACCACCATCACCACCATTACCACCACCACCACTACTACCACTGCCACCACCACCATCACCATTGCTACCACCGCCACTACCATCACTGAATCACACAATCTTGTTTTCTTTCCCATTGTTTTTTTTTCCTTATATGAATGCCTCAACTTTTCTAACACCTTTATGTTACAAATTCTAAAGGGTTAAGACAACAGTACTTTGGTTTCAAATCATTATAAAAATATTTTGGTTGTTTTCTTTTTAAATCAAACTTTCAACAGCTGGTAAAGAGGGAAAACTTTTCACAATGGTATGTTGTTTGGAAAATAAATACAGCTTAAAAGAAATAGCTTGTTCTGTGTTGTGTGTGTGTGTGTGTGTGTGTGAGAGAGAGAGACACACAGACAGACAGACAGACAGAGAGAGAGAGAGAGAGAATGTGTGTGTGTGTGTGTTGTTATAAATGTATACATAGAAATATACACAGTGTGGCTTTTATGTTATGGGGAGAAGGGGAATCTGATGTTTGAGGACTGATCTTATTTCTTATTTCTTTATTGCCCACAAGGGGCTAAACATAGAGGGAACAAACAAGGACAGACAAAGGGATAAAGTTGATTACATTGACCCCAGTGCGCAAATGGTACTTAATTTATCGACCCCGAAAGGATGAAAAGCAAAGTCAACCTCAGCGGAATTTGAACTCAGAACATAACAGCAAATGAAATGCCGATAAGCATTTTGCCCAGTGCGCTAACGTTTCTTATTTCTTTACTACCCACAAGGGGCTAAACACAGAGAGGACAAACAAGGACAGACAAAGGGATTAAGTCAACTTCATCAACCCCAGTACGTAACTGGAACTTAATTTATCGACCCCGAAAGGATGAAAGGCAAAGTCGACCTCAGCAGAATTAGAACTCAGAACGTAGCGGCAGACGAAATGCCGATAAGCATTTCACCCAGCGCGCTAACATTTCTGCCAGCTCGCCACCTTGTTTGAGGACTGATCTGTTGGCATCTGAGAGGGGAAAAAATCAATCTAAACTCATGAATAATTTCTACCAACAAAAATCGTCACCTATTTCTTTGGACAAACACACAACTTCTTCCTTACTGGTTTTACTTACTTCAAAGAAAGGTTTCCAACCAGACCATGTTATATTCAATTTGAATGCTTTTTTAACTTTCCACACCTGCAAAAGAAAAATCATTTTTATCAGAGGATCATTTGGCATTTATTTCTCAACAATCTATCAGTTTTCAAATATTAGTTAAATGCACTTAAAAGAATGAATATTTTAATGCTTTCATTTTTTTTTTCCAGTTAACAATCATTAAGGCAAAGCTGTGTAATTAAGAAGTCTGCTTCATAACCATGTGGTGGTTTAAGATCAGTCCCACTATGTGACACCTTGAGCAAACGCCCTGAAGTCGACCAATGCTTTGTCAATGAAACTGGTGGAGGGAAACTGTAGGGAAGACTATCATCATCATCATCGACACCGCCGCTGCTGCCACCACTATTTAATGTCCCTTTTCTCTGCTGGTATGGATTGGATAGTGCATCAGATAGTGCCAAGCTCCAATGTTTGCAGCTTTGGCATGGTTTCTATGGCTGGATGTCCCTCCTAATGCCAACCACTTTACAGGGTGTACTGAGTGCTTTTTACAGGGCACCAGCATCAGTATCGATTCTGCTGTGATGGGCGGGTCTTCTTGAATGCAGCAAAGCACCAGATATCTGTCCTTTCTCATCTGTGTGTCTGTGTATGTGTGTGTGTATAAAACAGACTTCTTTCAGTTTCTTATTTCTTTACTGCCCACAATGGGCTACACACAGATGGGACAAACAAGGACAGACAAATGGATTAAGTCAATTATATCGACCCCAGTGCACAACTGGTACTTATTTAATCAACTCCGAAAGGATGAAAGGCTAAGTTGACTTTGGCGGAATTTGAACTCAGAACGTAACAGCAGACAAAATGCTGCTAAGCATTTCTGCCATCTCGCCGCCTTTAAACTTCTTTGAGTTTCTGTCTACCTAATTCACCCACAAAGCTTTGGTCAGCCTGGGACTGTAGTAAAAGGCACTTGCCTAAGATGCCACACAGTGGAGCACTGAACCCGGAAACATGAGGTTGGGAAGTAATCTTCTTACCACACAACCATGCCTGCAACTATACTTAAAACAAAAAAAAAAACATAAAGAAGTAAAAACATGTAAACATTAAATATAATTTCATTTGACCAGAGCTGGAAACTTACCTCAATGAAAGCTCCAATCCCAGCCGGAATAAGTACAAGTAAACTTGATTCTTGGTCCAACAGAAACAGGAAGATGATCATTGTTGAGACACATCTCCACACAACTGCAATGGTCAAGAGAGAAATAGAAAATCCATGACAAATGTTCACATCAGACATCAAAACCATGACTCGCTGGAAGAACTGTTCACCTAAGATTCCTCAAATTTGCTTATTTGAATTGCAGATTATGTTTCAACAGGTTAAAACATTTGAGAATCACCAAGGTATTATCTTTCTTTTAACTTATACTGTGTTTCAGTCATTGGACTGCAGCCATTATAAAGCACCACCTTGAAGGGTTTTAGACGAACAGATTGGCCCCAGTACTTATTTTATATGGGGAAACCCCCTTCAGTCATGAATGACCATGGGATTGCACCTAGAAAGTTACCCTCCGAGGTACAAGTCCAGGCAAGGTTGTTTATGGAAGACCAGCAGTTGCCCATGCATACCAGCCTCCTCTCACCACGCCACTGATGTTATTCAAAGGAAAAGCAAAGGCCATTACAGCTTGGCACCTGTGACATCACAACTCATTTCTACAGCTTGAGTGAACTGAGCAACGTGAAATAAAGTGTGTGTGTATATATATATCATCATTATCATCATCATCATTTAGCGTCCGCTTTCCATGCTAGCATGGGTTGGACGGGTCAACTGGGGTCTGTGAAGCTGGAAGGCTTCGTCAGGCCCAGTCAAATCTGGCAGTGTTTCTACGGCTGGATGCCCTTCCTAATGCCAACCACTCCGCGAGTGTAGTGGGTGTTTTTTACGTGCCACCTGCACAGGTGCCAGACAGAGCTGGCGAACGGCCACGAACGGATGGTGCTTTTACGTGTCACCGGCACGGGGCCAGACAGAGCTGGCAAACGGCCACGAACGGACGGTGCTTTTACGTGTCACCGGCACGGGGGCCAGCCGAGGCTGACAACGGACACGAACGGATGGTGCTTTTACGTGCCACCGACACGGGGCCAGACAGAGCTGGCAAACGGCCACGAACGGACGGTGCTTTTACGTGTCACCGGCACGGGGGCCAGCCGAGGCTGGCAACGGACGCGAACGGATGGTGCTTTTATGTGCCACCGACACGAGGCCAGACAGCTGGCAAACGGCCACGAACGGACGGTGCTTTTACGTGTCACCGGCATGGGGCCAGGCGAGGCTTGCAACGAACACGAACGGATGGTGCTTTTACGTGCCACCGACACGGGGGCCAGGCAGAGCTGGCAAACGGCCACGAGTGAATGGTGCTTTACGTATCACCGGCACGGGTGCCAGACGAGGCTGACAGCGGACACGAATGGATGGGTCACTTAACCCCTGCTTTCTGATATATGATTTGATTTTGATTGTTCTCACTGGTCTTGCCGGGTCTTCTGACACACAGCATACTTCCATAGGTCTCGGTCTCTGGTCATTTCCTTGGTGAGACCTAGAGTTCGAAGGTCGTGCTTCACCACCTCGACCCAGGTTTTCCTGGGTCTACCTCTTCCACAGGTCCCCTCAACTGCCAGGGCGTGGCACTTTTTCACACACCTATCTTCATCCATTCTCGCCACATGACCATACCAGCGCAATCGTCTCTCTTGCACACAACATCTGATGCCTCTTAGGTCCAACTTTTCTCTCTGTCGACTATGAACACTGACATTACACATCCAACGGAGCATATTAGCTTCATTTCTCGCGAGCTTACGCATGTCCTCAGCAGTCACAGCCCATGTTTCACTGCCATGTAGCATGGCTGTTCGTACACATGCATCATACAGTCTGCCTTTTACTCTGAGCGAGAGGCCTTTAGTCACCAACAGAGGTAAGAGCTCCCTAAACTTTGCCCAGGCTATTCTTACTCTAGCCACACACACATATCATCATCATCATTTAATGTCCGTTGTCCATGCTAGCATGGGTTGAATGGTTTGACCAGAGCTGGCAAGCCAGAGAGCTGTACCAGGTTCCAGTCTGATTTGGCATGGTTTCTATGGCTGGATGACCTTCCTAACGCCAACCACTTTACAGAAAGTGCTGGGTGCTTTTATGTGGTACCATATGGGCGCTTTTACATGGCACAGTACAAGTGCTTTTACAGAGTGCTGCACAAGTGCTTTTACATGGCATCACAGAGGCGCTTGTACATGACACTGCCCTAAGTGCTTTTTAAGTGGCACCGGCCCAAGACTCATATCACACAGCAGGGTACTCTATCAAAGGCTTTCTCTATATCAACGAATGCTAAGTATAATGGTTTTTTCTTAGCTGAGTATTTCTCTTGCAGTTGCTATGAAAATAGCTTCAGTAATACTCCTTCTCCAGATGAAGCTCAACTGTGTGTGTATATATATATATATATATTCGCACACACAACAGGCTACCACACAGTTCAGTTCTCATCCACCTTGGTTGGCCTGGAGCTATAGTAGAAGACACTTGCCAAAGGTACCGTGCAATGGGACTGAACCTGAACCATATGGTTGTAAAATAAGCTTCTTAACCATACAGTCATGCCTGGCAATGATAGATTTGAGATGCTTGGAGAATTGGTTTTGTCTTCAAGGGTTAAGTGGAAGCCCGACACTAAAAAAGAAAAACATTTCTATTTTTCTATCCAAACCTATTGTACAATCTTGTAACTATATTTAGTGATGCTTTCATCACTAGATTAGCTCTTGCTAATTAATATGAAGCCTTTGCTCTATTGACGAGTTCAAAATAAGACCAGAACATGTAAGAGTTGTCTCCCATACTTCCCAAATTAAAATGGTATTTAAACTATAACTAATATTGTTTTCTTTTTTTTCCTCACAACACAATTATTTCTATTTCATTCCTTAACCCTTTAGCATTCAGATTACTCTCAAATATTTTATTTTTTATTTATGCGCCCTTTTCAAGCCTAGCCAGGCTCATGGGCCCAGTTTCCCAGTTTCTGTGGCATATGTGTTCCCCCCTCCTCAGCTGGACGGGACGCCAGTCCATCGCAGCGTTACCCAAGAAATAGGAAGAAAGAGTGAGAGAAAGTTGGGCAAAAGAGTACAACAGGGGTCGCTACCACCCCCTGCCGGAGCCTTGTGGAGCTTTAGGTGTTTCCGTTCAATAAACACACAACGCCCAGTCTGGGAATCGAAACCGCCATCCTCCGACCGCGAGTTTACTGCCCTAACCACTGGGACATTGCGCCTCCACAACTCTCAAATATAATACATTGTTTTGAATTAATCATGTATTTATCTTGTAGCTTTGCGATTTCCATGCTATGACTTTATTTTTTAGAATGACATTGTAGGGTAGGTGTGATAGGCTAGATTTTGTCAGTTTGAACATGAAACAGAATATTTGGGCCAGATATGCTAAAGGACTAATGGAGCACAACAAACGAATAACCAGCAATACAGTCCACCCATAGCTTATATTGGTTTTAGTAAACTGTTTCATTTCAATTGCATTGATTATGCTCTTTAGCATATATGTCAAGACAAAGAGCATACTGTATTTGGGATGGCATAAAAAATGCAAGGGCATATTGGACACAGTCCATTTTCAGTACTGCATATTCAGGAAAAAAATGTTCAGTGCATTAAAGCATGTAATATTCAACCCTTTAGCCATCATCATCCTCATCATCATCATCACCACCACCGCCACCACCGTCGTTCAACGTCCGCTTTCCATGCTAGCATGGGTTGGACGATTTGACTGAGGTCTGGCGAACCAGATGGCTGCACCAGACTCCAATCTGATCTGGCAGAGTTTCTACAGCTGGATGCCCTTCCTAACACCAACCACTCCAAGAGTGTAGTGGGTGCTTTTACATGCCACCAGCACGGGGGCCAGTCAGTGGGTACTGGCATACCTTGCTGAAATATTTTACCTGCTTTATGTTCAAACCAGCTAGGTCTGGCCTCTCTCACCTACCCTATAACATCATTCTAAAAATATGCAACCACATCTTCAAAATCTCAAAGCTATGAGATAATGCAGGATTAATTAAAAATAACGTGAATAATTAAGCATTACATTTGACAGAGTAATCAAAATGTTAAAGAGTTTAAGCAATCTTGCATATTGGACCTGGGGTGATATTTTAGACATTTTGGAGTAAAAAAAGTGTGTCTTATATACCATCAAATACAGTAATAAATTAGGTACCCTTTTTAAGATCTACCAGATTAACTACTGAATATAAGAGTTAGAACATCAAAAGATGATTTTTTTTTTAAATCTATATTCATACTCACCACCTCTTGATGAAAGACCTTCCATGGATTTTTTGCCTCTCCAGAAATTGATATCATTCTTAAAGGCCAGGAAATCAAAGAGCAACTGGTGGAATATAAAAACAAGTATAAACATTTTTTTTAATATTTTAAATATATGGCGACTGGGTTTTTATAGCAACTGTTTATGACATTATATTATTCTATCTTTTGTGGGGGAGTTGATGAATAAAGTAATGATTCAAGAGAGACAGATCACCAGAATTAATAGACTTCTTGTGACACAAACCCTACTTGTGAAGACCTGTTGAGGCAAGTGAAAATCAAAATCAAAATCGATCAACATCAATGGAAATTGTAGCTGTGATACCAGTGCCGGTGGCACGTAAGAGAACCATCCAAACGTGGCCATTGCCAGCACCGCCCTGACTGGCCTCCGTAAAAAGCACCATCTGATCATGGCCGTTTGCCAGCCTCATCTGGCACCTGTGCAGGTGGCACGTAAAAAGTACCCACTACACTCACGGAGTGGTTGGCATTAGGAAGGACATCCAGCTGTAGAAACACTGCCAGATCAGACTGGGCCTGGTGCAGCCTTCTGGTTTTCCAGACCCCAGTTGAACCGTCCAACCCATGCTAGCATGGAAAGCGGATGTTAAACGATGATGATGATGATCAGATGAGATGCCTTGGAATTTTATTGATCCCTCAATTGATGAAAAGCAAAGTTGAGTTTGGCAAGATTTGAACTCAAAACTCAAAGAATGGAATAATTACTGCAAGGCATATTATTTGTGAAAGGCTGTAACAATTCTGCCAACTGGCTGCATTTAATGTTGGCTCGAAGAATATTGTTTATTTTATTATGATCAACACAAAAGGGCAGAGGATGGCGAAATTGGTAGAGAGTTAAACAAAATACCTTGCATAATTTTACTCCATATTTTGTCCTGAGTTCAAACCCTACCAAGGTTGACTGACACAAAATAAGTAGTATTGACGGACTGAGGTCAATATAATTTCCTCGACCCTTCTCCTCTAACACATCTGGTCATGTATCTTCTATATTTGAAATGATTTTCTCTTCTTTTCTTTTTTTGTTTATTGCCCTGTAGTTCATTACATCAGTGGCTCATCCCCCACACCACCACCAAAAAAACTTATGGCTTCTAAGAAATCAATATTATCTTCACTAGGAATCAGCATCAGCTATTCAAGAATTTGGACCTGGAGATCTCCATTTCCAGCGACTTCGAGGGCCACCACCTAGTGGTGTCGGGTGTCAACAAAGAGCCTTCGATTACAAGACGACCAAAGTTTGTTTTTTTTCCAAGGTCTGGGGTCTCCTGCCCCTAAGCCCTAGACCATCACCCAATCACCTTTACCTGTCTTGTTGCTTAACAACAACAATAACAGCATCAGCAGCATCATGACTATGGTATTAATGTCTACTTTTCCATGCCTGCATGGGTCAGATGGAATTTGTTGAGACAGGTTTTTTCTACAGCCGTTTCTGCTGCCAACTCTCTCCTGTTTCCAAGCAAAGTGATACCTCCTCATGGCTGGACATGATTTTCATGGATGACCAGAAACAAACAACCTCACTTGTATGACAATGATGCTCATTTGCAACCATCATGTGATGTCTTGGCAAAGGTACACAAATACATACATACAGACACACACACATACACACACAGATGACAGGCTTCCTTTAGTTTCCATCTCCCAAATCTACTCACAAGACTTTGGTCAGCCAGAGGCTATAATAGAAGACACTTGCCCAAGGTGCCGCACCATGGGACTGAACCCTACACTACATAACTCCGAAGCAACTACACTGCCACTCGTGAACTTACGTACACACACACACAATCATGTGTGTGTGTGTGTATGTATATATATATATATACACACACAAACACACAGTATATATACATATGTATGTGTGTGTGTCTGTCTGTAAAGAGAGATACACACACACACACACACTTGCCCTTAAATCATCACACCAAGATTACCTTAAATATTCCATATTTTAATGCATTAAAAGTATTTTTTCTGAATATGCGCTGCTAAGAATTGAGATCTGTCTAATATGCCAGTGCATCTTTTATACTATCAAATATGGTAAAATTTACAATGAAAAACAGTTTTTTTTTTAAACACTTTAAACACTTACATGAAGTGTAGATACAGCAAATGTCAACAACAACAGAGCCAAATTAGTATCGGTGAAGATGCCTTTCAGTTCATCGACATCTTTTTCTTTGAAACCTAAAAAAAGAAACAATAACAATAATAATAATAATAATAATAATAATAATAAAAATAATGGTTTCAAATTTTGTCACAAGGGCAGCAATTTTGGGGAGGCGATATAAGTCAATGACATCGACCCCAGTGTTCAACTAGTACTTATTTTATCAACCCTGAAAGGATGAAAGGCAAAGTCAACTTCGGTGGAATTTGAACTCAGAATGAATAATAATAATAATAATAATAATAATAATAATAATGACTTCAAATTTTTGCCACAAGGACAGCTTGAGGGAGGGGATTAAGTCAGTTACATCGACCCCAGTGCGTAACTGGTACTTATTTAATCGATCCTGAAAGGATGAAAAGCAAAGTTGACCCAGGTGGAATTTGAACTCAGAATGTAGCAGCAGACATAATACTGCTAAGCATTTCACCAGCATGCTAATGATTCTGCCAGCTCACCGCCTTACAATAATAATAATAAAGGCAGTGGCTCTCATGGCTTCTGATCTTAATTGATTGGAAGTGTTATCATGTACATTGTTTTGTCTTGGTATAAAAGACGGGCTACAACAAATATTCTGCACAATACCACAGATTTGCTTGTCAGTTGTTTGACCTTAACCAGTTGACCATGTCCCTTAGTGGCTGACGATATGTGCATCTCTGATCACGAGCAGAAGTAGTGGGGGAGCATCATAGCCATGTGTTGAGAGGGATTCTTTGGGGTTTGAATAATTCACCTTTGGAAACATGGGTATTTCATTCAACATCCTTAAACAACCCTTATTCAGGGACATTTTGAGCGGGATAGGTTACTCGACCAGAAAAAAATTCTAACTGGGCTCCACCTGTAAGGTCATGTCACGCACATATGGTTGTGATGCATGTGCCTAGTGTATCCTTATCAGACGGGTAGTCTGTGTATACTGGGCTTCATATATTTTACCCCAGTGTCACTTTGATGGCATGCACTTGCTCTCTCACTCAATAATAATAATAATTGTTTCTTTATTACCCACAAGGGGCTAAACATAGTGGGACAAATAAGGACAGACAAACGGATTAAGTTGATTACATCAACCCCAGTGCGAAACTGGTACTTAATTTATCGACCCCGAAAGGATGAAAGGCAAAGTCGACCTTGGTGGAATTTGAACTATAATCCTTTCTACTGTTGGCCAAAGTACATGGCCAAAGTACTTGATTGATACTTATTACTTATTTCATTGACTCCCAGAAGGATGGAGGGCAAAGTCAACCTATGCAGAATTTGAACTCAGAACACGAAGACAGATGAAATGCCACAAAGCATTTTGTCCAGCATGCTAACCACATATTCTTCACAGAATATAAAAGCTTTTACCATTCTTTGTTTTTATTTTTTAAATGCTTATATAATATGCTTTATCTTTGTCCATATGGCCAATTTGTCTTACGGCAAATTTTCCCATACAGAGAATTTTCTGGACACAGTAAAAAAATCTCTGTTAAATCATCTAACACAGAGAAATAAAGATATGTAAATGATGGCTGATGTTTACAGTCTGAATCACTCACCAAGTGTTTTCATGGCCTTCATAGAATCCATCATACTGGTCCAAAGTCTTAATTTTCCAATGGAGATAGGTGCATAACTCACTTTCAGCGACATGGTTCTAGTTGTAGTGTTAATGATCTGTTCAAATGAAAAAAATTAATTAAATCACATTTTGTGTAATATTATGATGACATAGTAAAAATAGCGTACCTGCACATCAGTGCAGAATTAGACCTGTGAAATAATATTTTATCGTGACAATTAAAAAAAATTTTTTCACTATGACACGGCTGCTCTGCATTGATAAAGGGCAAATACCCCAAAACTAGTCTGCAGCAAGGGGACGCAGCTGACCTCCCCTGTTCGAAGGTTATAATGGACACAGGTTCATATGTCACATAGCTACCTAGAGGCGATGGCCTCTTGGAGCTAATCAACGGCAGCTTTCATCCTATATTTATGGACTGCCGTATTAGCTTGGCGATAACTATTAATATCCAGTACCACTACCATAGTCTCCTTTAGAGAGACTTAGAAATAATAATATTTCTACTCCTCATCATCATTTTATGTCTATTTTCCATGCTGGCATGGGTTGGATGGTTCAACAAGAATTGACAGGTAGGAGGACTGCACTGAGTTCTAATGTCTGCTTTGAAATAGTTTCTATGACTGGATATCCTTCCTAATGCCAACCAATTTACAGAGTGTACTGGGTGCTTTTTTTCATAGCACTGGCACTAATGAGGTTACCTGGTAATTTGCATGACAAGATTCTCTTCACCTGAGTACAAGTATAATATTGAAGGAGGTTAAAAAATGACAGAAGGGCACACATCATCATCATCATCATCATCATTTAATGTCCGTTTTCCATGCTAGCATGGGTTGGACAGTTCGACCAGGGTCTGAGAATCCAGGAGGCTGCACAATGCTCCAGTCTGATCTGGCAGAGTTTCTACAGCTGGATGCCCTTCCTAATACCAACCACTCCGTGAGTGTAGTGGGTGCTTTTTACATGCCACTGGCACAGGAGCCAGAGGAGGCTGGCAACATCCACAAATGCAACTCTCGAAAGCAAGTCATGTTTTTAAATAACTTGCTTCGAGAGTTACATTCGGTACGATATGTTTATTTATTTTAGTAGTTTTGATTTTAAGAGTCCCTCCTAGCATGTGGCATTTATGTGTAGTAATGCCCTCTATATAATATAAATAAATATATTTAAGTGAAAAAATTGGTGGATTTTTTATCTTATGAGGTTTTTCACGCTAACTACTTGATAAATTCTCATGAAGATTTTATCCTATTTTTAAATTATATATATATATATATATATATATATATGTGTGTATATATACACTACCGTCAGAAATTAATTAGCACCCTTGATTTGCTCTTCACTCAAGGTATGTGCTGTCACCTAGTGGCTATATCTCGAACTATTGCTTTGTTGCGAGTTCACTGTTGCGCAGAACGATGACGTAACTTTGTTTGCAGAGCAGTTTGAGAGTCTACAGCCTTATGATGTTGACATAGCAGTGCAACAACAACTTGGAGTGCAGATGCAGACAAATCTTCCTTTGTTTAATAGATATAGGTAGTGCCTCGCAAGGACCGAAATTACACCATACTAAGTTTTCTCATCGCGTAAGACGTTTTGAACAGCTCATAGGTTAATTGATTTAACCTATTTAATGTAGAAATTTGAGAAGTGCTAATTAATTTCTGACGCAAGTGTATATATATATATATATATACACACAATGTGTACCCTCTATCCCTCTATTATAATTATATATATTATATATATATATATATATATATGTGTGTATATATACACTACCGTCAGAAATTAATTAGCACCCTTGATTTGCTCTTCACTCAAGGTATGTGCTGTCACCTAGTGGCTATATCTCGAACTATTGCTTTGTTGCGAGTTCACTGTTGCGCAGAACGATGACGTAACTTTGTTTGCAGAGCAGTTTGAGAGTCTACAGCCTTATGATGTTGACATAGCAGTGCAACAACAACTTGGAGTGCAGATGCAGACAAATCTTCCTTTGTTTAATAGATATAGGTAGTGCCTCGCAAGGACTGAAATTACACCATACTAAGTTTTCTCATCGCGTAAGACGTTTTGAACAGCTCATAGGTTAATTGATTTAACCTATTTAATGTAGAAATTTGAGAAGTGCTAATTAATTTCTGACGCAAGTGTATATATATATATATATATACACACAATGTGTACCCTCTATCCCTCTATTATAATTATATATATATATATATATATATTCATTGTATAGCTATTTAGCGCTATTTATTACTTGCAGCCACTAATATTATTATTATCAATTATTTAGATTTACCAATGATGATAATAATAATAAATATCTATATGAATATTCATTTGAATATCTACTCATTTTTATATAAATTATGCAATGAAATTGTTTTGAATTTGGCACGGGACTATTCAAAACATAACGGATTCCAGCAAGGTGAGTTGGATCTTTCATATTAGGTATGGCAAGACTTGCTGATGAGGTTTAAGGCACTGACCAGATTTCGATGTCATGATTCAGGAATATCTGTTACCTCATTCTACAGCTCTAAGCTGAGATGGTATGTTAAATTTTGCTCATTTTCCCAATTTCTGCTAATCCATTGCATAGTTTTCAGTAAGATTGGTGGTAAAGTTGAAGATTTTGGCTCTCCTTTCTAGCAAGCTGGTGCTTCATGAACCCTCTATTATAATTTGATATATTTATTGTATAGCTATTTAATATTATTTAGATTTACTGCTGATAAATAATAACAATAATAACAATAATAATAATAATAATAAATAATAATAATAATAATAATAATAATAACAACAAATCACAGCACATACTCAAGGCACACAGAGCTGCGCTCGGTAGTGAAGTGAAAGCACGCTATAAAAATAAAACTACTGAACAATAATAATAATAATAATAATAATAATCTATATGAATATTCATTTGAATATTTACTTATTTTTATAATTATACAATTATACACAGACACGTGCTTGCACACATCCGAAGACCTGAAAGGTTTCTACTGTGTTTGAGATAACAACTCACCTGAAGATCAGACAACCTGTTACTGAGTTCATCAATGAATACAATTGGTAGATAAAATCCCTCAGGTGAAAATCTATAATGAAGAAAAAATAAAAAATAAATTAGGAATAACTAATTTGTCAATTATGATCACCACATTGATCAGTTTATGAGACCTCGAGATAAGTTACAATTCAATAAGGAAAAATACTCTAAAAACCATTTAAACCAAATATTACCAGGCCCAAGTATTCTACTCATTTTATGTTCAAACCAGCTAGATCTGGTCTCTCATACCTACCCTACAATGTCATTGTAAAAATAAACAATTATATATTTCATTGAAGTCTTGAAACTTTGCATGACTAATTCAAAACAAAGTGAATAAATTTGCATTATATTTGATAGTGTAATATGAATGACAAAGGGTTAAAACTCAATTTCTGCATTAAAGTCAAAAGACATGACCACCACCAACATCATTCAAGCTACAAAAAGCTTCAGAGAAAAAAAGAAAAATTACAACATTCCAAATGGAAAATGAAACACCTTGGAATAGAATCATAGAAAATTTTTCACTGCTTAATAGTGCAAACCTATAATAATCCTTTCTAGAACAATACCTATTTCTTTACTACCCACAAGGGGCTAAACACAGAGAGGACAAACGGATTAAGTCGATAATATCGACCCCGAAAGGATGAAAGGCAAAGTCGACCTCGGCGGAATTTGAACTCAGAACGTAGCGGCAGACGAAATACCGCTAAGCATTTCGCCCAGCGTGCTAACGATTCTGCCAGCTCACTGCCTTTTCTAGAACAATACCACAGATTTGCTTGTCAGTTGTTTGACCTTAACCAATTGAGCATGTTCTTAGTGGCTGACGATATGTGCATCTCTGACCATGAGCAGAAGTAGTGGTGGAGCATTATAGCCATGTGTTGAAAGGAATTCTTGGAGGTTTGGATAATTCACCTTTGGAAACATAGGTGTTTCGGTCAACATCCTTAAACAACTCTTATTCAGGTACCTTTTGAGCAGGATGAGCTACTCGAACAGAAGAAAATTCTAACTGGGCCCCACCTGCAAGATCATGTGCTGTTTATCTTGATATGATATCACCATGTCGCACACACATGGTTGTGATGCATGTGCCTAGATGGGTAGTCATGATAGGTATACTGGGCTTCATATATTTTACCCTAGTGTCACTTTGATGACATGCACTGCTCTCTCACTCAATAATAATAATAATAATAATAATAATAATAATAATAATAATAATAATAATGGTTTCAAATTTTGCCATAAGGGCAGCCTCTTTGGGGAAGGGGACAGGTTGATTACAGTATTTCACAGGTACTTAATTTGTCGATCCTGAAAGGATGAAAGGCAAAGTCGACCTCGGTGGAATTTGAACTCAGGATGTAACGACGGGCGAAATACCGCTAAGCTTTCCACCCAGCGTGCTAACGATTCTGCCAGTTTGCTGCCTTACTACTACCACTACTACTACTATTGCTGCTGCTACTGCTACTACTACTACAACAACTACTACTACAACTAATAATAATAATAATAATAATAATATTTCTAACATAGAAAGATCTGGAATAAATATCA
Source organism: Octopus sinensis (assembly GCF_006345805.1). Lineage (NCBI taxonomy): Eukaryota > Metazoa > Mollusca > Cephalopoda > Octopoda > Octopodidae > Octopus > Octopus sinensis. The sequence continues at coordinate 14,190,287 of NC_043014.1, read as the reverse complement.
CACCAAAATTAAAACACACTTACTTGATATAGCGATAAAGCTCTCCAGGTATGGCGTTCCTGTTGAGAGATAAGTCTTCTTGAACAACATTTATCGTGATTTTTGATCGCCAGTGACTAACTGGTTTCTGATTGAGCTCAACTGAGGCATTCTGGAAATTAAGAAAAAGAAATGGATTCCTTCTTATAAAAATGTGAAAACTTTTGCCCCAGCAAAATGGCGGTGCCCCAGCATGGCCACAGCTCGTGAGCTGAAACTAGATAAAATAAAAAAAAAAATTTCTTGTTTGCGTATATTATCGAATGAAATAACCAGCGTGGCTGTGTAGTAAGAAGTTTGTTCCCAACAACATGGTTCCAGGTTCAGTTCCACTGCATAGCACCTTGGGCAAATGTCTTCTACAATACCCTTGGGCTGACCAAAGCCTTGTGAGTGGATTTGGTAGATGGAAACTGAAAGAAACCCATTGTGTGTGTGTGTGTGTGTGTGTGTGTGTTTATGTCTGTTTTTGTCTCCCCAACACCACTTGACAATCTGTGTTGGTGTGTTTATGTCCCAGTAACTTAGTGGCTCAGCAAAAGAGACTAATAGAATAAGTACTAGGCTTGAAAACACTTCTAAAGGCAATGCTCCAGCATGACTGAAACAAGTAAAAACATTTCATTAACAAGATCTGTTAAAGATGCAGATCTTAAGTAACAAATTAAAATTCTTTTTATTGCTATTTATTTTATTTATTTTGTAATGTATAGCCGCCGCCGCCGCCACCACCACCACCACCACCACCACCACCACCATCATCACCATCACCATCATCATCATCATCATCATCGTTTTTGTCTGTTTTTCCAAGCTGACATAATTTGGCTTGAAGGGGTTGGATTGAAGGAGAATGGTTTTCTTTACATAATGGATGAGATGTATTCTATTATGCCACCAGAACTAGCAAAAAGTCTGTTACAGATTTTCCCTGCCCCTAACAACTGAGAAACAAGTTAATGATACTTACTGGAGTTTTATCTGTTAAAAGATTAACAACTTTTGATTCGGGCAGTGAATAGCTGGTGAGAGGTACCTGGGTGTGAACAGTGTGTTTATCAAGAAATGGGTCTCGTCCTCGCAGGAAGAAAAATATATGACCGTAAAGGGTACCATTTCTTCTCGTTTTCAAGGGAAGCGTAACATTGACAACACTGTAAAATATTTAAAAGAAAGAAAAATTTTAAATAAAAGCATTAATTTGATTCTGATTTAATTCATTGGGGAAAAACAAAACCACAGATTTGTAAAAAGAAAGTGTCTTAGATAATTGATTCAATGTTCCCGATATATAAGGCGCAAGCATGGCTGAAAGGTTAAGAAGCTTGCTTCCAAACTATGAGGTCTTGGGTTCAATCACACTGCATGGCACCTTAGGCAAGTGTCTTCTACTATAGCCTTGAGCTGACCAAACCCTTGAGAGTGGATTTTGGTGGAGAGAAAATGAAAGAAATCCATTATGTATGTATATAAACAGCACAGCTCCCATGACTTTTGGAAACATTTTTTCACACTCAGAGTTGCTAAAGCATGGAACAAACTACTTGCATCAGTTGTTAGTTGCCGAGATATTGCACCCTTTAAAACCTCCACACTTCCTGAAATTTGCTGATATCCCCCACTCCATATACATGCACACATGTATACCATGACTCATACACTGTTCACTTTCCTGACATTTGTACATAATTCAATGTACTGTACCTGAACACAGGTGAATGTTGGCAACAGGAAGGGCATCCAGCCATAGAAAATCTGCCTCAATAAACTACATCCAATCCATGCATACATGCAAAAGTGGACATGAAAGCAATGATGATAATATATCGCCATCGTTATCATCATCATTTACTGTCCATTTTTCCATGCTGGCATGGGTCAGAGGGACGTTGTTGAGACAGGTTGTCTAAGGCCAGGTGCACTTCCTATGGCTAACCCACAGGTTATATATATATAAGGTAACGTTCCTCGAGGTCAGACATGTCAAAACTATCACATTAAGTCAAATAGATACACATCCACACATACACACAAACATGCACGCATGCATACAACAGGCTTCTTTCAGTTTCCATCCACCAGATCTACTCACAAGGCTTTGGTCAACTCAGAGCCATAGCAAAAGCATTTGCTCAAGAGCCTACACATAAAGAACATATTTATATATTTATATGAAGGCCTGCTGTTCAGCTCTCTATATATATGTATTATATATGTGTGTGTGTGTATATATGTGTGTGTGTGTGTGTGTATGTGTATGTGTCTGTGTGTGTGTGTGTGTGTGTGTATACATATATATATAGTTAATCCAAACAAGAAAGCACAAAAAAACACATCAACACAAGGACGTGGAACAAATATAGTATTATTGGACGCTCAGGAAAGAAGGAGGGTTTAACATTTCAAGTGGAGCTCTTCATCGGAAACATAGGAGAAGGAAAGATCCAGAGAAGGGAAGACAGAGGAAAAAAATCGCCAACGGTACAAACGTGGTCACATATATATACAAATATACATACATATATATATATATATACATATACATATATATAAAAGCACTATCCGAATCGTGGCCGATGCCAGTGCCGCCTTGACTGGCTTCCATGCCGGTGACACGTAAAATGCACCAATCCGATCGTGGCCGTTGCCAGCCTCACCTGGCACCTGTGCAGGTGGCACGTAAAAAGCACCCACTACACTCACGGAGTGGTTGGCATTAGGAAGGGCATCCAGCTGTAGAAACACTGCCAGATCAGACTGGAGCCTGGTGCAGCCTTCTGGCTTCCCAGATCCCCAGTCGAACCGTCCAACCCATGCTAGCATGGAGAACGGACATTAAACGATGATGATGATGATATGTATATATATACATCAATTACATGGCTATGTCTTCTACTACACACTACATCTTAACCATATACACAATATTGGCCAACACATCCACACATACACACGCAGAAGAGATGTTAGCATCTGACAACAGCTGATACAAGCTGGAACATACTGATACAGCAAGACATTAGGCCAAATAAATCAATAGCAAAACAACAAATTATTCAGTCGTAAAACAATCAAGTGGCAGCTTGCTTTATGACAATGTTGGCAATAATGTACAATAATGTCAGATGAATGAGAATAAACCTAAGAAGATGGTGCATGGCCTTCATATACTCTTTTACTTGTTTCAGGCATTTGATTGGCCATGCTGGAGCACTGCCTTTTAGTCAAACAAATCGACCCCAGGACTTATTCTTTGTAAGTCTAGTACTTATTCTATTGCTCTCTCTTGCCAAACTGCTAAGTTACAGGGACGTAAACACACCAGCATCGGTTGTCAAGCGATGTTGGAGGGACAAACACAGACACAAACATACAGATATATATATATATATATATATATATATATACACTCGCGGAGTGGTTAGCGTTAGGAAAGGCATCCAGCTATAGAAACACTGCCAGATCAGACCGGAGCCTGGTGCAGCCTCCTGGCTTCCCAGACCCCGGTCAAACCGTCCAACCCGTGCTAGCGCGGAAAACGGACGTTAAACAATGATGATGATGATATATACATACATATACATATATACGATGGGCTTCTTTCAGTTTCCCTATGCCAAATCACAAGGCTTTGGTCGGCCCGAAGTTATAGTAGAAGACACTTACCCAAGGTGCCACGCAGTGGGACTGAACCCGTAGCAATGTGGTTCGTAAGCAAGCTACTTACCACTCAGCCACACCTGCGCCTTCATATGTTATATATATATGTGGGGGTGAGGGTTCTTTATGTGTTGCCTCTTGAGCAAATGCTTTTCCTATGGCTGTGAGTTGACCAAAGCCTTGTGTGTAGATCTGGTGGATGGAAACTGAAAGAAGCCTGTTGTATGCATGTGTGTGTGTGTGTGTGTGTGTGTGTGTGTGTGTGTGTGTGTGTGTGTGTGTGGTGTGTGTGTGTGTGTGTGTATTTGACTTCATGTGATAGTTGTGACATGTCTGACCTTAAGGAACTTTACCTTGCTTGAAACATCTTACAGACGGCACATGGCTCTGGTTTCAAGGGATTAAAGATGCAAAAGATAATCCTATTCTTGGATAGGATAACTGGCACTCTATCAGTTACAGTGTTGAGGGTTCCGGTTGATCCAATCAACAGGACAGCATTCTTATGAAATTAGCATGCAAGTGGCTGAGCACTCCACAGACATGCCTACCCATAATGTAGTTCTCAGGGAGATTGAGCATGACACAGAATGTGACAGGGTTGGCCCTTTGAAATACAGGTACCACTCAATTTTTTACCAGCTGAGTGGACTGGAGCAACATGAAATAAAGTGTCTTGCTCAAGGAGATAATGTGCATCCAGGAATCAAACTAATGACTTTATGACCACGAGCCTAGTTTGGATAATAGTCTACCACACTGACATCATCATCATCACTATTTAATGACCACTTTTCCATGCTTGCATTGGTCAGAAGGAATTAGTTGAGGGAGATTTTCTACAGCTGGATGCCCTTCCTATCACCAACCCTCACCCATTTCCAAGCAAGGTAATATTTCTCCAAAGGCGGCAAGTTGGCAGAAACGTTAGCAGGCCGGGCGAAATGCGTAGCCATATTTCGTCTGCCGTTATGTTCTGAGTTCAAATTCCGCCGAGGTCGACTTTGCCTTTCATCCTTTCGTGGTCAATAAATTAAGTACCAGTTACGCACTGGGGTCGATATAATCGACTTAATTCGTTTGTCTGTCCTTGTTTGTCCCCTTGTGTGTAGCCCCTTGTGGGCAGTAAAGAAATAGGTAATATTTCTCCATGGCTAGACATGTTTCCCATGGAAGACTGAAAATAAACAGCCTTGCTTGTATGGCAATGAAGCTCATTTACATCTAGACAAGGACACAGCCAAACACACACATTGAATATACATACACACATACATGTATATAAATATACAACAAGCTTCCACACAGTTTCCGTCTACCAAATCCACTCACAAGGCTTTGGTCAACCCAGGGGACACTTTCCCAAGGTGCTGCATAGTGGGACTGAACCTAAAACCACATGGTTGAAAAGCAAGCTTCTTAACCGCTCAGCTACACTTGTGCCTAGAGATATTTAACTTCAACTTCGTTTAATTTGACGATTTGGGATGGATTTAGGCACAACCAATACATTTCAGACCAAGTAATAGTCTTTAAAAATTCCCAGATGACCAGGTGTCATCTCCAGGTATTTAGATGAACTGAGGTATGCAGAATTAAGTGTTCTGCCCAAAATGCACAACAGCGTAATGAATAGCCTTTAACTTGGCAGTCTAACACCATAACCACTCAACTATGACATTTTTAGAATATGCCAATAACAACTAAATCTTTATAGGGAAGTATGGGCCATAACATACTGCCTAGGTTTAACACCAAAACATGACCATTTCCAACATTCTTCAGAAAAATTTCTGGCCATGAGAAGATAGTATCTTTCTCAAAAACAGGTAAGGGCATCTGGTCACAGAAAATCTGCCTCTATAAACTCCATCCAATTTATGCATACACGGAATAGTGAAAAAATGCCTTCAGTGAAGTTTGCTTTGTTGCAACAATTTAGTTCTTCCTTCCACCCATTTTTTTTTTTAAGACATTGATCAACAGTTGTTCAAACTGAACCTCTGAACATCACCTCTGATCAGGAAGTAGGCCTGCAAAGATCAACAGCATTGCTCTCCTCCTCTGACAAACATAAATCATCATCATTTAACATCCGTTCTCCATGCTAGCATGGGTTGGACGGTTCGACCGGGGATCTGGGAAGCCAGAAGGCTGCACCAGGCTCCAGTCTGATCTTGCAGTGTTTCTACAGCTGGATGCCCTTCCTAACGCCAACCACTCCGTGAGTGTAGAGATGTTTCTTTTAAATACCCTGATTTGAGTGATAATAGCAAGACTTAAATTGGTAATTGTTCCTGAAATTCTTGTGATACTTACCCATTAGTAGGTTCTGTTAAAGAAAAATTGTGATAGTCCCAGACCAAGGTTAAGTCCTGTTCACTAGGAGCCAGGTATCTTGTGGATGTGTAAAGTCTGAGCTGAAAGAATATAAGAAACCAAATTAATCTCCAATAACTAAAAGCCTGAAAACAAGCATGGACATTGAGGACAAACCTATGAAAATGTTTTGGGCAAGCAAAGGGTTAAATTGATGCATTGAAACCTTCGCATGGCTAAAAAGAAAATAGCAAATGGCTGATGTTCATCAAAAGAGAAGTGGGTTGAGGGATCAGTCACTTAATCTTATTGGATTTAGGTTAACCCTTTAGAATTCAGATTACCGTTTTCGAACATAATGCTTATTGATTCACATCTGATGATATGATTGCTTTTATTTTTAAAATGACTTTGTAGGATAGGCGTGAAAGACCAGATATGACCAGTCAGAAGGTGAAACAGGTGAAATACTTTGGCTAGATATGGCCAGTTTGAATGCTAAAGGGTTAATCTCCAATCCACTTCACTTTCAGAAATAAGAAATCATCATCATCATCATCGTTAACGTCAGCTTTCCATGCTAGCATGGGTTGGACGATTTGACTGAGGACTGGAGAACCAGATGACTGTACCAGACTCCAATCTGATCTGGCAGAGTTTCTACATCTGGATCCCTTCCTAATACCAACCACTCCGCGAGTGTAGTGGGTGCTTTTACATGCCACCGGCACAAGGGCCAGCCAGCGGCACTGGCAACGACCTCGCTCGAATGTTTTTTCACATGCCACCAGCACAAGTGCTAGTAAGGTGACGCAGGTAACAATCACGTTCGAATGGTGTTTTTAACGTGCCATCGGCACAGAGGCCAGCTTGTTGCTCTGGCAACGATCTCGCTAATATGGTACTCTTAGCACTCCACTAGCACAGATGCCAGTCATCAAATTTGATTTCGATTTCGAAATGTACATAAGAATCTGTGGCATGAAAAATTTAATCAAATCAGGCTCAACTGATAACCCTGACAGCACCACCCAAAATCCTAATTCTTGGTTGAATCACAAGAAATTAGTTGAATGATTTTGTGTTGTCGATTAATTTCAAACATATATAAGTGCAGGCATGGCTGTGTGGTTAAGATATTTGCTTTGCAATCATGTAGTTTTGGGTTCAATCCCACTGCACAGCACCTTGGGCAAATGTCTTCTACTTTGGCCCCAGACAAGTCATTGCCTCGTGAGTGAATTTGGTAGACAGAAACTGAGTGGAAGCCCATCTTAGACAAACAGACAGACAGATATGCACATGCGCACATATGTGTGCGTGTGTGTGTGTGTGTGACACTATTCAACAACTGGTGTTGGTTTGTTTATATCCCCATGTCTTAGTGATTCAGCAAAGGAGACTGATAGAATAAGTACCAGACTAAAAAAAACAGAAAGTTGGGGGTCAATTTATTCAGCTAAAACCCTTCAAGGTGGTGTCCCAGCACAGCTGCAGCAGCCCAGTTATTGAAACAAGTAAAAGTATAAGAATAAGTAGATACCAGTTTCCTCAGTGGTGTGATTTTAGTTCTTCTGATCTTAATTAACCATTACCCTTTCACGTTGTTCCAATTAAGAAAGGTAAAAAGCTAAAGTTACCTTTTCAAGTCATGCCATCTCACAAGGGCTGTTTTCCCGCCGGCCTGTCGCAGAAAATTAAGAAAGGGGAATTAGTTGCTATACTTACCCCAAATGTGGGTTTCGGTCTGACAACCAAGTAGGAGGTGAGGCAGGATTTTGGTGGTCCTTCACATGGTTTAGGGTAAAATATCTCAACCATTACCCATAATGAATAAGCAATATAGGAGAAGAACACGGCAGAGATTATCATAGAAAAAGATGGCCCCATGATGCTGGATGACTGGATGCTGAAACACAACAGAACAGATCAAATTATAATATAACAATCAAAAAATATTATGCTTTTTTTTGTCTTTTGAAGGTGCAGGCATAGCTGGAGTGATTAAGAAGCTTGCATTGCAACCACATGGATTGGGGTTCAGTTCCGCGAGATAGCCCCTTAGGTAAAGGTAAATTTGCTTTCTTGAGTCAGATCGACTTATAAGGGCCTATTTCCTGGCTTCCATGACATATAAGTTCCCTACCTGGATGGGATATCAGTCCATCGCAGGATTACTAATTTTTGCCAGGTAAATGGACTCGAGCAACATGAAGTGAAGTATTTAGCTCAAGAACACTAAGCCACACATCTCCACACATAGCACCTTGGGTAAGTGTCTTCTACAATAGCCCTTGACCAACCAATACCTTATGAGTGAATCTGAGAGATGGAAACTGTGTGGAAGCCCATCATGTGTGTTTGATGTGTTTGTCCCCACCACCATATGACAACTGGTGTTGGTTTGTTTTATGCCCCCCATAACCTATTTCTTTACTACCCACAAGGGGCTAAACACAGAGAGGACAAACAAATGGATGAAGTCGATTATATCGATCTCAGTGCGTAAGTGGTACATATTTAATCCACCCCAAAGGGATGAAAGGCAAAGTCGACCTAGCGGAATTTGAACTCAGAATGTAGCGGCAGATGAAATACTGCTAAGCATTTCACCCAGCATACTAACACTTCTGCCAGCTCACCGCCCCCCCATAACCAAAGTTATGGAGGCATAAGAGACTGATAGAATAAGTACCAGACTTTATTTAAAATTTAAAATGCTGGGGTTTATTTGTTCAACAAAAAAACCCTTCAAGGTGGTGCTCCAGCATGGCCACAATACAACAATGGAAACAACTAAAAGATAAAAGATAGGCAGATAAACTAGCAAATGGGCCCAATAATGGAGCTTTACAAATTTGAAATGGTGCATCTATGCAGATGTTAGTGGAGGCACATGGCCTAGTGGTTAAAGCAGTGGACTCGCGGTTGAGGGATCATGGGTTCGAATCTCAGACCGGGCAATGTGTGTGTTTATGAGCGAAACACCTAAGCTCCATATGGCTCTGGCAGAAGGTAATGGCGAACTTCTGCTGACTCTTTCACCACAACTTTCTCTCAGCCTTTCCTCCTGCATCTAGCAGCTCAACTGCGACAGACTAGCGTCCCGTCCAGGTGGGGAACCTATACGCCAAGGAAACCAGGAAACTGGCCCTTATGAGCCAGGCATGGCTCGAGAAGGAACAAACATGTAGATGTTTGAGCCATCAATATGGCAACCAAAATCTTCCTCTATGTCATTCTTCAGAAAAAGTTGAAAGGACAGAAATATATGAGAGAGAGAAGAGCTTTACGTACTCTAAGTTAAAGAAACTTAAAGGATGTAAAACCTCCGCACCAGCTAGCATCACCACCATACCAGCTGCTCCATCCTTACACAGCCTCGTTACACCTTTAAGATCAAGGAACCAGTTAGGGGCCCACTGGATATCTTTCGGCATACCAGCAAACCACAAAATCGCACCAGCCAGCATCACCACTACCTCCAAGCCCATCATATAAATGTGTGTGTGTGTGTGTGTGTGTCTGTGTGTGTTTGTCCCACCACCATCATTGCTTGACAACCGATGTTGGTGTGTTTGCGTCATCCCTGTAATTTAGCTGTTCAGCTGAAGAGATTGATAGAATAAGCACCAGGTTTACAGGGAATAAGTCCAAGGGTCAATTATTTCTTCTAAAGGGTGGTGCTCCAGCATGGCCACTATCAAATGACTGAAATAAGTAAAAGAATAAAAGAATACCAGAAAACATTCTGTACCACTAAACCAAGAAGGTTCTTTGAATATGTACAATGTATTTTAAGGTTAAATACTAATTCCATTTATGTTTGTGTAACTGAGATATTGTGGTTGGATTATATATAGTCATTGGTGTTACATTACTTTCTGTATTCTCTAGCTGTCACAATATACTTTTCTAGGCTTGAAATTTTTGTGGGGAGGGGGGCAGTTAATTAGATTGACCTCAGTACACAACCGGTACTTAATTTATCAACCTCGAAAGGACAAAAGGTAAAGTCGACCTCAGCAGAATTTGAACTCAGAACATAAAGACAGACGATTATAATATGCAAACATTTCTCATGACACCAGTACACTGTTTACAGATGCTTACATTTTTTATGTTTTCTGATAATTTTTCATGGGTCCAGCCAGTATACATAAATATACATACATGTATCAATAATAGCATAAAAGAACCATTTTAGTCATTTAATAACTCACAAAGCTGTTAAATTTGCACTAAATCTTATTTCATGAGACATCAATTTTTTTGACATACAAATGCAATCAGCTTACTGGTAAAATTACACAGCAACTAACACCTCATAAATTATATTTTAAGTAAATTCAAAAAGTCTATATGGTGGTAAATTGTGGGAATAGCTCTTTCACAATATAATTACTTCACTTTCAACACACAATTTCAAATCAAGTTACTTGTTAGATACATAAGACTCCAAAACATGTGCATGTTTGTGTTCCTTAACCCTATCGCACTTAAAAAGCTAATGACCACCTTCAGTCTCTGAATGACCATGAGATTGCACCTAGAAAGTTCTCCTACAAGGCACAAGTCTGGGCAAGGTTGTTTATGGAAGACTCACAAGCAACCCATGCACACCATGCCACCGATGTTATCCAAGAGAAAAACAAAAGCTGACAGAGTGGCACCACTGAACTGGAGCAACCTGAAATAAAGTTGTCTTGCTCAAGTACACAACACACAGCCTGGTCAAGGAATCAAACTCATTACCTCATGATTGTGAGCCTGACACTCTAACCACTGAGCCATCACATTTAAACCCATTATATCTGGCCTCAATATTCTACCTGTTTTAAGGCGGCATGCTGGTAGAAACGTTAGCATGCCGGGCGAAATGCTTAGCAGTATTTCGTCTGCTGCTACGTTCTCAGTTCAAATTCTGCCGAGGTCGACTTTGCTTTTCATCCTTTCGGGATCGATAAATTAAGTACCACATACGCACTGGGGTCAATGTAATCGGCTTAATCCGTTTGTCTGTTCTTGTTTGTCCCCTCTATGTTTAGTCCCTTGAGGACAATAAAGAAATAAGAAACGTTAGCACACCAAGCGAAAAGCTTAGCAGTATTTTGTCTGTCTTTATGTTCTAAGTTCAAATTCAAATTCCACCTAGGTTACCTTTGTCTTTCATCCTTTTGGGGTCAATAAATGAAGTACCAGTTGCATACTGAAATCAATAAAGTACTAGTTGCATGCTGGGGGTCAATCTAATCGACTAATCCCTGCCCAAAAATTTTGGGCCTTGTGCCTAGAGTAAAAAAGAATATTCTACCTGTTTTATGTTCAAACAAGTAAGATCCAGCTTCTCAAACCTAACCAAAAACAATCACATCATCAAAATCTCAAAGTTACGAGATAAAGCATGATTAATTCAAAACAATGAAAATAAATAAGCATTACATTTGGCAGAATAATCTGGATATTATAGCATTAATTCATTTTCTTAAGTCCTATTCAGTAAATGAAAATGATTCTAGTTGGAATTTTATACCATACCTTGGGCTTCAATACAGATTGCAGAATGAAGAAGGTAGGTTCAACACAGTAGCTGAGCCAAAACTAAGAATATAAAACTCTAAACTTTTGACATTCAAAGTCCACCTCTGGTTGGGTGCTATCAATACCTTCCTCTCTTTATTCCACAGGTCCTCAGACACCCTACAAAAGTTCATCCACGCTTTCCTCACTCCTCTGCTTAAAAGGCACAGGTATGATTTAGAAGCTTGCTTCCCGACATATGGCATTTGGGCAAGTGTCTCCTACTATAGTGCTGGGCCAACCAATGCCTGATGAGTGAATTTGATAAATGGAAACAATGTAAAAGCCTGTTGTGTGTGAGGTGTGTGTGTGTGTGTGTGTGTGTGTGGTGTGTGTGTGTGTGTGTATGCATGTGTGTATGCATGTGTGTATGTCTGATTGTGTATGTTTGTATTTATAACTCTACCATCACTCCACAATTGGTGTTGGTTTGTTTACATTTCCATAACTCAGTCGTTCATCAAAAGAGACTGATTAGAATAAGGCGGTGAGCTGGCAGAAACGTTAGCATGTTGGGCGAAATGCTTGGCGGTATTTCGTCTGCCGTTACGTTGAGTTTAAATTCCACCGAGGTCAACTTTGCCTTTCATCCTTTCGGGGTCGATAAATTAAGTACCAGCTACACACTTGGGTTGATGCAATCGACTTAATCCCTTTGTCTGTCCTTGTTTGTCCCCTCTGTGTTTAGCCCCTTGTGGGTAATAAAGAAATAGGTATTTCATCTGCCGCTACGTTCTGAGTTCAAATTCCGCCGAGGTCAACTTTGCCTTTCATCCTTTCGGGGTCAATAAATTAAGTACCAGCTACACACTGGGGTTGACGCAATCAAATTAATCCCTTTGTCTGTCCTTGTTTGTCCCCTCTATGTTTAGCCTCTTGTGGGCAATAAAGAAATAAGAGACTGATTAGAATAAGTAACAGATTTTTAAAAAATATAATTACTGGGATCAATTTGCTCGACTAAACCCTTCAAAGCAGTGCTCCAGCATGGCCACAGTCCCATGACTAAAACAAGTAAACAACAAAAGATAATCCATGGTGACCTGTATTCTATCCTAACCATGTTACACAAGAGAAAATGGTGTTAATATCCTAATTTGACTGACACATATTCTTTTGAAATTCCTCATTGCTAAATATTCTACATTTCTAACATCACACAGCTAAGCACTTCCTAGAAAGATAATAAAAAAAATCCCTTTTACTCCCTTTTTATATTTGGAAAGGACCAGCGTAACAAGATGCGTATTCGTAGGATCACAGAAATTGTCAGGCTAAATTACACCATTTACTTCACTCTTCCTTATTTAAACAACTCTCCAGCTGTTATGTAAACATAAGTAACAATCTCACCTACACCCGCCTCCTATCATCAAGTGCAATGCTGGAGCAGTGTACAAATTAAGCCACCTGCAGTTGGCTTAACTGTTTAACATATTGTATAACTTTCATATGGAGTAAAAATGAAATATGAGAGCAGTACAATGTAAGTGAAGTATTTAGTCGGCTAGTCTTCACTGTTAAACACATGTTTAATCACTCCCAGCTACTGAACAAAAGCTACCTTTATGGTACTTTGTAGGTACAGGAAGGTAACAATTTCACACAGTTTGGTATTTTTATCTCATGATACCAATAATATCAGACCTTATGTAGAAGGATTCAAATATCTACAGGGTTTTCAACTGTTCTTCTGTGAATACACTACTCCCAAGCTTTTGTAGATGATTTCAAAGGAATGCTTTGCTTTGAGTATTACTCTCTCACTGGCTTCAATCATTGGACTGTGACCATTTTAAGGCACTGCCTTGAAGAATTTTAGTCAATCAAATCATTCCTAGTACTTATTTTTTTAAGTTTGTTACTTACTCTGTTAGTCTCTATTTTTGCTAAATCACTTGATTCTATGTCTTTTCATCCAACGTCATTATGTCAAATGTCTTTTCGTCCATGTCTTTTGGTCTGATATCTATTTGTCCAATGATGTTTTTATCCAACGACAAATCCCATCAATGAAATTCTCAATGATTATTTGACTTTGATGTTCACCTTGTTTTCTAAAGAGTTTATTTAAAATTGTAACCAACTTAACTGCCTCTTGGATGAGAGTATAAAAACTGCAGCCCTCTGCCAAGCCATGTTGAGCCAGTTTGGCAGAGTAGGCTCATCAAAACCGTATGATCTCAATCTCAAATTCATGTCCTCCACATCAGACTGTGGTTATTGTAAAGAACATGCTGAGCCCTTCATCCTGCAGTGAACTATATTTGCACTATATATGTAATAACTAAATTATATATCATGCACTTTATTGTGTTTGTTATGTGTGTAATCTCTCTAGTCCATGGGAAAATGAAACCAGTATGTGGTGCAAAAATGGTTTGGGATCAGAATTACATTCATATTTTAGTGTAACTTGGGTGGGTCATTATGCCAAAAATACACATACTGGTTCCATTTCACTTTCTTATTATTTATTGATTGGTTAACCATTTAACCAATTAACTAATCGATTTGTTCAATAAATAATGCAGTTAATCAATCAATCAATCTGCTTCAACACACAAGTTCACATCAAAATTTTGCAACTCAGTTACAAAAACAAATAATATTCAAATGTTTTCTTCCACTATTTCAAGAGGGCAGAGGGAGATTAGGTTGCTATATCTAACTGACTGACGGACCATAATATTTGAAACAGCTTTCTTTCATACTCTTGTTTATGTATCTTTTCACAAAGTGGGAGGTGGGAAGGTGGAAACAGCAATACTTGAAGAGAAATGGGGAAATGTGTAATTATTTTCAGTTAAGAAGTTGAAAGAAAAATGCACATTAAGTGTTGAACTGACCTGACTAAACTTAACTACAAGTGGTAGCTCAGATAAAACAATAAACCAAGCTAAGGGCATGAGGTATTTTTAGCCACCAAGGAAATGACAGTGGCTGCCTTAAAATGAAAACTAACAATCACCTTTTTTTTTGACATTTTTGTTGTATGGATTTATATGGCTGCGTGGCTAAGAAGCTTGCTTTGCAAACGCATGGTCTCAGGTTGAGTCCCACAGCGCAGCATCTTAAGCAAGTCTCTTCTGCTAAAGCCTTGGGATGACCGATACCTTGTAAATGAATTTGACAGACACAAACTGTGTGAAAGCCTGATGTGTGTGTGTGTATGTGTGTATATATATATATCATCATCATCATTTAAAATCTGCTTTCCAAGCTAGCTAGGGTTGGACGATTTGACTGAGGACTAGAGAACCAGATGGTTGCATCAGGCTCCAATTTGATCTGGCAGAGTTTCTACAGCTGGATACCCTTCCTAACGCCAACCACTCCGTGAGTGTAGTGGGTGCTTTTACATGCCACCAGCACAAGGGCCAGTCAGGTGGTACTGGCAACGGCCACGCTCAAATGGTGTTTTTTACGTGCCGCCTGCACAGGAGTCAGTCCAGCAGCACTGGCAATGACCTTGCTCGAATGTTTTGTTCACGTGCCACCGGCACAAGTGCCAGTAAGGCAACGTTGGTAATGATCACGCTCAAAAGGTGCTTTTTAGGTGCAACTGGCATAGATCCCACTTGGATGGAGCTGTTAGCGCTCCACTAGCACGGGTGCCAGTCATCAAATTTGGTTCAATTTCAATTTCACTTGCCCCAACAGGTTTTCGCAAGCAGAATTTAGTGTCCAATGAAGGAAGGTTGGCATAGGAGCCAGTCGTCGAATTTGGCTCGATTTCAAATTCAATTTCACTTGTCTCAACAGGTCTTCGAAAGAAGAGTTTTGTGTCCAAAGAAGGAAAGGTAGGCATAAGTGGGCTGGCTACACCCCTGGTAAATGCCACGGGTTATGATCTCACTTGTCTTGCCAGGTCTTGTCACGCACAGCATATTTCCAAAGGTTTCAGTCACTGGTTAATGCCTCAGTGAGACCTAATGTTCGAAGGTTGGTGAGGTAAAGAGAATGTAATTGTAACGCTTCACCTGATTAGTTGAAGGGAAAGAGAGGAGAAAGAAAAGGGAGAGAGAAAAAAGGATAAGGCAAAGCGTGAGAAAGAGGGAGCGAAAAAAAGAGAGAGAAAGAAACAATGTTCTGATGGTGAGGTTAAAGAAAGGTACAGAGAGTGGAGAGAGGAGGGAAAGAGAAGGGGAAAAGATGGTGGTGGTGGCAGCGGTGGTGATTGGATAGCGAAAAGTGTATTTTCTTTTTTTAATCGAACTAAGTTTTTTATATCCCCTATAACTTAACACATGTGCCTAACTGCAATTCCATGAAATATTCACTTATTTGCTTGGCAGATATATGCAATTTAACTAAAGATTGTATCATATGTATAAGATATTTTTTTTTGTTTATGGCAAAAACGGTAAAATAAGAGTGAATATTTATTTTATGAGTGTTGTGTATTAAGTCTATAAAATTGTGCATAAAATGTATAAAGTGTACATATAAAGTGCATTAAATAATCATCGTGTTCCAATTTCGTTCACTTTACAATGAGTAGCAGATGGGCAACTATCTTTTCATACTGACACAACAGAGGCTACGCTTTCAGGTTTTTTGGCTAGAGTTTTCAGAAATAACCCAGTAGGTTTACCATTAATTCCGTGAAATATCCAATGGTCCCATTAGTATATATATATAAAACCAGCAAATCATCAATATCCTTGTTGCATGCTTGCATGGATTGGACAGTTTGACAGGCTCTGATGAGTCCAAGAACTGCATTATACTCCAGTGTTTGCTTCAGCATGGTTTCTCCAGCTTGATGCCCTTCCTAACACCAACTTCTTTACAGAGTATACTGGTTCTTGTTTCATACTACCAGCACTCTTGTGGTTGTTATGCATCTCACAAGATTTATGAACCCTGAGGGAGGGACAATCAGCTATACACTAGGGAATGAGTTAAAATATGGGAAGGAGGGGGTCCTTGTACAGGAGCTGCAAAGAGATAAATAGTGGTAATAAGGTATCCAGGTGTTCCCTCAAGGCACAAGGTGAATAGAAGTGATGGAAAGAGGGACCAGTGGCTGTATGCAATTGTCTCCATGTGTCTTCACAATACAACCACTTGGGCAGTGGCAGCATTTGAGTACATCCAGCAGTTTGGCAATGCAATGTGCAAAAACCAGTGAAATAATGTATCCTATATGAAAAACAAGTTCAGATTGAGTAAGGAAGGGCAATTGCTAGTAGAATATTGCCTCAAGAAGTCTCAGGTAACCCATAATAAAAATAAATAAATGCGCCCTTTTAAAGCCTAACCAGGCTCATAGGCCTGGTTTCCCGGTATCAATGGTGTATGTGTTCCCCAGCTGGATGGGATGCCAGTCCATCGCAGCGTTACTCATTTTTGCCAGCTGAGTGGACTGGAGCAACATGAAATGAAGTGTTTTATTCAAGAACACAACGCGTTGCCCGGTCCAGGAATCGAAACCACAATTTCACAATCATGATGCTGACACCCTAACCACTAAGCCACGAGCCTCCACCATGTAACCCATGCCAGCATGAAAAAAGAAAAATAAGTAAATGACAATGATGAACTAGGGTTTTCATTCTGATAGCAAATATTGTATTATTTACTCCTTTAGCTTAACATTTCATCCTTCTTGCAGTTGTTGTTTAACCCAAACTTAATCATGATTGAGCAGACTTATGATCAAAGACATTTCCACTGCAATCTTCTTCTCTTTTTGTATATTTAAAATTATGCTAATGTGTCCTTGTTTAAGATAGTATGGTGCAATTTGAGGTAATATGGCTGCCTTTTTTATCAGGTCAAGCAACAACATTGAGGTTCTTTTGTTAGCTCAAAGTAGTGCTGATAAAACTGAGTGAGTGGAACAGCAGAATCGTTAGTGTCAGTATTTTGTAACAATCCTTTACGTTCCAAATTCAAATTACAATGTGGACAATTTTTTAGCCTTCCATCTTTCCAAGTCAATGAAAGTGCTAGTGCATGGAATGCCAACACAAATGTGCACTTTTTTCGGGAGTAGGGGAATGGAGTTTCTGATCATTCCCGTGCGTCGAATTTGTTTCCTCATAACTTTCAGAAAATTTTTTTCTTTTTTGATGAAATTTTCTACAAATATTTTTCAAATGATTCAGATTACGATTGTATTAGAATTTAATGAGGGGGAAAAAACTGGTGGACGTGTATGTATGCATACAGACAGGCATCTCAAAATTTCCGATAGATTTTGTAGATATATATGTGATGTGTCAGCAAGTATACGTGCCCATTATCTTTTTTACTCATTAAATTTTTATATAATCGTAATGTACACGATCTGAGAGATATTTGGAAAAAAAATTACATTTTGAAATCGCCATTTTCCTTGTTTAAAGTTACGACGAAACAAAATCGTGTGAGGGCACAATTGTGTATGTATGCCCACTGAAATTCTGCAGTTGATTTATATTTCGATAATGCATAATAGACTGGAATGTAATTATATAATAGATTAAAATTAATATTCATCTGAGAATACTTACGTACTCAGAATGAGTTTTACAAGTTGTGACTTTCCAGCAGAAAGTTTGTGGAAATAACATGAAATTATTAAATGAAACTTATAACATTTGAGTGAAAGGAACTTCGTCTCTGTCACGACAATGACCCTGATTGATCTGAAAGAGGGGCGTGATATTAGCAACGCTTAGCAACATTAATTACGATAATCAAGGGATAATGTAATAACATAGTACCCATTCAAGAACAATAGTGCTGATAATTCAACAGGAAGGAGATGGAAAATATTTCTCTAATTATAACATCTCTACACTAATTGTGCATACCAGACTGACCAACCACCAATCAGTTCCTGTTTTAAGACAGTAGGGCGCGTGATTTAAGGGAAGAAGTTCAGCTGCTATTACTGGCATATTGAACGACCATGTAGAGGCTCTTTCGTTGGCTGAAAGTAGTCGAGTTTAATAAATCGGTTTAAGAGGGTAAAAGCACAAAGACCGTAACTATATACTCAGTTTTTAGTTTGCGGACTATACGAGGGAACTGATACGCGGTCGTTGAAATATCAACCCTATTTCCTTCGAACCACGTATTTCCGTAGTGCTTGCGGTGCACCGGATTGTGGCGAAAGTAAAGAATACGCACACTGGGTGTTTAGGGTTAAAGGTTAGGGTTTTTTATTACGTCGAAAACGGGTGGCGTGTATATTCTTTACCTCCGCTCCGGATTGCGGCGAAGGAATTAAAATTATATATATATATAAATACATCGATAGTACAAAACGTAAATTCGGAGAAGTACACTCTATATTTTGAAGAGGTCTTAAGGCCAACAGGTTTTGGGGTCTGATGATACGTCATAAAGTTAAACCTGTATGGACGAGAAACCCAGGGTAATCCCATAAACCGGCCTTCCCCAGTAATATATATATATATATATATATATATACAAATTGAGATAGGGGTTGTAAATGCAACCCTCCATGGGATAACATATATCCAATATACTGCTAGTGAAGTACCCAACAAAGTTAATACATAAATGTTAATGATTGTGATGCAATCAATTCATTTACTGTATTATATGGGCAAAGGTAAAAGTACAAACTGATATTTCAACTATAAAGCCGAGGTAAGACAGGCAGTTGTTTCTTGATCGTGCAATTTATTAAAATAAAAAGAATTTAATCATTTTCTGTAGACTAAATCATTTATTTTTTTATTGTGTCTTTATAAATTAAAGCAATCATGGACAACTGGCAACCCGCGGGACTTTCTTCAGCGCACACCAATGAAAAGTTACTTTTAATTTTTTTATTAGCAGTGCAACCCTCCTCAAGATTAGCCATGCCCCATGCGGCCCACTTCTTGTAAAAGGGTGCTTGTACTTGGATAAAAGTACATCGGTTTTTGTTTTTAAATACTTTATACTTTAAGTTCAAAGTGCGCCATGAGTGAAGTAAGTTTGAGGAACTAGCGTTTGATCGTCTTAGAAAAGAGACGGGCATGTACATTATGTTTGAATAAAAGACATGGTAGTCACGGTTGGGGCGCTTTCGGTCATAGGTTTACTCAATCAAGGCTGACCTGTGGCTAAGCAACTACCGGCGGAGGTAAAGAATACGTACACGACCGGTTTTCGGCGCAACAAAAACCCTAACCCTAACCACTGGGTGTACGTATTCTTTACCTTCGCCCAACTACCAATACAACATCAATCAGTCTGCCTCAAAGTTTGAGACTTCATGTCATTTCGACGCAGAGGAATTTTGAAGACACCTGTTTTAATTAATGCAATTTGTATTGATAATTTTTTTAAAAAATAAACTAATTGACAGATTTGTCTTTCGACACATTTTCTAATTTTCCCTAGCACATAAGTTTTGCTTACAAAATCTTCCCGAACAACAAACTCGGATTTTTTTTTATCGTGCTTCCCAATTGCATCTTAATGATAAATAACAATCAATCAGAAAAATATCATTGATTTTTATTTTATGCTGTGCATTGATCATGATTGAGTTATTGAATAGCTAAAAAGGTGCTAACATCTTTTCTTTCTAACATAATTTTTGTTTTTCTAATTCATCATAATCGATTTCTAAACCAGCAAAACCTGTATTTCTGCACAATTCTTCTAAAATATGCATTAAGAAAATTGAGAGGGGGAAAAAATATAGTCGGAAGGTGGAGGAGTTAGCAAACTGGAGTTATTCCAGGCGGGAGCACTAAACTGTAGTTATGCAAGAAATATTTTTTAAAATACAATACAGCATAAAGAAACATTTGAAGAACTGAATGATTTTACTGAACTAAATCGAAAGAAATAATTTATTAGAAATATTTAAAATGTCCATTTAATAACATGAACCTTTAAAGATCACGCTGGTTTCAGTTCCCTCAAGTAAGCTACCGAAACATGGCCTGGCATCTCTATATTTGGTTTTGTAGTCGTTCTTAAATCGAACACGTGTCTGTTTAGTTATGCATGCATACACACACATACACAATATATATATATATATGTGTGTGTGTGAGTACCAAAACAGCATGGTTATGAATAGATATGTATAGGGAGGTGTGTGTACGCATATCAGTTTTTATATATTATTTACATATTTCTGTAAATATATATACATCAAGCTAATGATACGGATTTCTGCTATCCAGATATAACAATTTATACCTATTATATAGATTATAACGAAGACCTAGTGAGGAATCTCTGTATATGGTAGCTCATCATACAGGAAATAGCAGCCAAAGGCTCTCTCAAATCACATCCAAATCGAATCGAGTAAAATAACAAGCAAAGGACACACTGTATAATGAACGTAATCTTAGAAATCCCTGAAAAGTCTTGATGGTCATGGCTGGAACGGCCTACTTATCAGAGCTGACTGACATATAAGCAACAATATTTACAAACTATCCTACCTACCAATATTATACGATTCTCCAAACACGTAAAAACACAATAAGAATATTTTTGCAAATTTAGTCTTTCAAATAGATATTTGTAGTTTAGAATATTTAGATAGCGTTTTCATGCTTTTTGTCTCTTGGAAAAATAATACAAATTGTAATACTTATTATATACAAATGCTGGGAAACAAAATCATGAAGTCTACGAAAACGCCCCACTGTGGTTGCTGGACCTGCTAGAAATACGAACCAAATTACTCTGAAAATGCACCCTGACGTCTTAGAAATAAACATTTTAAAACACAATACACAGATCGATGTAGTTATAATAGATGTATATAAAAAAAAAGAAACGTGATAGCCACGGTTGGGGCGCTTTTGATCATAGATTTGCTCGCTCATGACTGTTCTGAAGACATTACCGGTAGCAGAATGTGGGTGGGAGCTAATAGGGAGAGGGTCCTTCATCATCGCTGAGGCAAATGCTAGAACCAGCTCCCTCAAATAACACTTTACCGTCTTTTTTTATTTTTAAGGAAGGACACACGAACAGATAGGCATTAAAAAAAGGCGAGAGGATCACGGCTGGAACGCTTTTGATCATAGATTTGCTCGCTCATGACTATTCTGAAGACATTACCGGTAACAGAATGTGGATGGGAGCTAATAGGGAGAGGGTCCTTCACTATTGCTGGACATGCTAGAACCAAATAACACTATCGTCTTTTTTTTATTTTTAAGGAAGGACACACGAACAGATAGACATTAAAAAAAGGCGAGAGGATCACGGCTGGAACGCTTTTGATTATAGGAATCAGATGTCTTATTTAGGGTCTAAACAGCAAGCAGAACAAAAATAACCAAAATGCTAAGTTATAAATGAAAGTAGAAATACACACCTCCAAAAATATCTTGTCAACTTTTATCCAAATCGCGTAAAGAAATATTTGTTTTATAGTTTATAAACTTTTTTTACATAAATTAAAATAAACTGACTTTAAATTATTATTTACTATAATTTTTTTCTCTTAGATTATCCTCGTGGAATATAATAATCGAGATTTGTTGGTGGGTGCCAGCGATTCCTGAAGAAACGTTCAGCTGGACAAACTAACAACATACATTGTGCCGGAAGTAGTGTCGGACCGGAAGTGACACTACCCGGCTTGTAGTGGAGTGGGAGATAAGGAGATAATGGACTTCGACGAAGCAGTGTGCCGGACTGCTTATCCGGGCTTCCAGAAATCCGTAAATTCCAGAAAACCGGGAATACTGTGCTGTATCATACAATATATTGAATCCTGTATTATGCAAAACAAACCCTGACACTGAACTTGGTTAATTTGAATACGGTGTATTGAAAATAGTTTAGTTCTTAATTTTTTTTGAAGAGGATTGATACAGATTAAACATGCTCTGCTTTGAAATGTATTAATTTGCGCTTTATCGTCATCATCATCATCATTTGTATCTGTTATATAAAATTATGCTCTTTATTTTGCATCTTATACTGTACACATGATAAAACAGATCTTGTTTTAGAAGTGCATAAATTTGTATCTGTTAAATGTAATTTAGATTTTCGGTTTGAACGGCAGTTTTTAACATAATTTCTAGGTAACTAAAAAATTTTTAACTTCATATACTGGTAGAATGTGTTTATAAAACATCTTTTTCTCTTGGCTTTATTGAGAAAATTCTATAGTTTGTAAGATATTTGTTGTTTTTTCTTCAATTTCTGCAATTTCAACCAATCACTGACGTCCATTAAGGTAAAAAAAACATTCTGTGCCATATGAATATGTCCCTCGTTTAAGAAACAGATTGGGTTTATTTACATTTGTGAAGAAAAAAAAGATACCCTTCCCCCACTCCTAACCCTAACCCTAAAACATAGAAATGCAATAGATCGATACTAGGGTCATAATTATGGGTGACAATTTCATATGACGCCGCTAGAAAAATCTGCCGTTCAAACCGAAAAGACCCAGATTTTCTTTTACTTGTTTCAATCATTTGACTGCAGCCATGCTGGAGCACTGCCTTAAAGGGTTTTAGTCAAAGAAATCGTCCCCAGGAGTTATTCTTTGTAAGACAAATATTTATTCCATTGATTACTTTTGCCGAACAACATAAATCCGGAGAAAAAGCACACTCTAAAAAGTAGAGTAGTCTATATTTTTTTCGCGGTGAAGGCCAGTTTATGGGGTTACACTGGGTTTCCTGTCCATAAAGGGTTTAACTTTATGGCGTATTGTCAGACCCCAAGACCTGTTGATATATGACCTCTTTAAATGAATTGATATATGACCTCTTTAAATTATACTCAAGTCACATAAATGTAAATTTAATGTACAAATTTGTAATTAAATTATTAAAACAGCTGTAAGAAGCCAAGATGACCAATTTGTTAATAATAAACAGTTATCAACTTCCTTATCTACATTTTCTTTTCTTCTTTTAAATGGATATTAATTTTATATAAATATATAAACAGTACAGTTCTACCTGCAATGTTATATGGTAGTGAAACATGGGCTACCACAAAGAGAGAAGAGCAGAGACTGGTAATGGCTCAAAGAGCCATGGAAAGGTCAATGCTTGGTATCTCGTTGAGAGAGCACATCAGTAGCGAGATCATCAGAAAGAAGTCCGGCATGAGGGATGTCATCGCAGAGAATACATGCAGCAAGTTTAGATGGGCTGGATACATCGCCTGGCTCACCAATAATCGGTGGAACCGCGCAGTTGTTGAGTGGTACCCGCGCGAGCGGAAACAACCACCTGGAAGACCTCCACAATGGGGGAGTTACAATTTCAGGAGGACGATTGGGATAACGTGGATGAGAAAGGCGCAATCCAGAGAGGAGTGGACAGCGTGCTGTGACCAGCGGTGCCAAATGGATGCCTGACGGACTGGTCGGTCAAGGTGATATATATATATTTATACGTGTGTGTGTGAGTATGTATGTACAAAGGTGGGCGCCATTAATTGAAAAGTTAACCATTAACCAATAAGTTAACTTCAATAACCATTAATCAGTTAATTCTTTAAAAATGTAATGGAAGTTATCATTAAACCATTACCATCAATTTTTATTATAGAAAACAAAAAATCACATTTAAAAAGTGCCAAAACTATAAAACCAGGCCTGTTTAAGGGTTTTAAAACCCCAAAACTATAGGTTTTTTGTTTGTTTTTTTTCTTTACAGTTAAAAAAAGGCTGATTTATAGTTTTAGCTTTTAAACAACCTATAAATGGCTGATTTCATAGTTTTGGCCCTATTTTAAGGTTTTAAAGGCTTTTAGAGCAAGAAAAGTGTAAAACAAAAAAGCATCAAATGAAACACAATATTAGTATTAAACTATAAAAGTTTGTAGAACGATGGTGCAAAGGAAAGGTTACGAGAATGGCTCCTTTAAATACGAAAAGGATAAATGAACATGAGTGCCAGAAGGAAAAGAGAGACACAACCGGTAGAATGTTTAAGAGAAAGATTTTATTTATATGTTAACTTGTGTGTCTGTGTCTGCGTCATAAATACATATATGATAATAACAATAGACAGGCTGTCATGTACACATAATGTGTATGTGTGTGCATAAAATACAGAGTATGGAAAGAGTCTATAATAGGACACTAGAAGAATGTTCAGACACAAGGATGATAAATACCAGTTCGTAGTCCAGGTACACGATAGTTGAATTGCTGTAACAAGAAGTTGAGGCTACAATGCAGAACCAATTGAGGCACATGTCATGCAGGAAGCTGTGGCTACTATGCAGAGCTGGTTACTTGTTACAGGGGTTCGTGCAGGTTGTGTTTGCTGTTAACCATGGGGAAATAATTCACAAACAGTGTTGAGATAGAACCTGAGCGACGGTTGCTGTGTATGTAGAGAGATATTGTTGACAACGTTAAGAAGACAGAGATGGAGGTGCTGAATGCTGCTGGACGAAGTTGAGTCTCCATGTAGCTGCTGTTGTGTTGTCGCTGGAACTGGCTGTGTGCTCTGCGGTCAGTGGTTAGACCTCAGAAGGTCTAGAACCAAAAGACCTCAACTTGATGAATCACTGAAATTTTATAGGGAGCAGTCGGCGCAAACTGAGGTTTAGAAGAGACTGTTTCACATGACCTTATCAGAAGGCTGCGATTGATTGGGTTGCATATTGGTGCGCAACAGAGCAAGAGACAAACTGCACCAATACCAACCAATCAGAGTGGTGGACTCAACAGGTTGCAAAAGGGCGGCCGAAGGCTAGCTGTTATCTACCACGTCTGTACTCATGTATATATATAAGAGAGAGAGAGAGTCCGCTACAAGTTTATTGATAAATTGGCCGTAAAAAAATTAAAAATATGATATATATATATATAATTTAATTTTTCCTCTTCTTCTCGTTCTCCAATTTGTTCATGAGATGCATGTTGGCCTTCATGAAAATTAGCATGTCAAAGTTTTCATCAGATAGGGATGATCTCTTGGCCCTCAAGATGTCCTTGCCCATAGAGAAAAAATGCTCCACTGTAACACTGGAGGGAACGGTTGTGTTGAACTTGATGAACAAGTCCATCAACACTTGCTCACCCAAGAAAGTAACATCTGTCAGCAAGTCCTTGGAGTTGGTCTCCAACTAGGTCTTGACCAAATTCTGGGCCCTGTCCTTGAGTGACCTGTGGCTCCTGCTGCTCTCTTTTAGCTGGGTAGCACCACTGAAGAAGTCATCCTCCTCCTCCTCTTTGTTGTAGCTGTTACCAGTGTTGCTGCTCACTTTGTCAGACTGCTGCTTCATGGCCTCCTCAACCTTACCCTTCATGCTTTTCCTCACCTTGGCAACCTTGGGGTTGTCATACTTATCCAACCAGATGAGGCAAAACTTGGGGTGGAAGGCAGCAGCCAGCAGGCATTCCTCATCCCCCAGGAGGATCCTAAACCTTCTGTTGATGCCTGCCAAAAGTGCTTCAACCAAAGGGTTGCAGTAGACGAGGCTCTTGGACCTCAAGTCCTTGGGCCTAAAGATCATCGCAGGAACATGAGTTAATGGAAGTTAACTCAAGCAGATTTGAGTTAATAGAAGTTAATTAGTCCAATAAAGATTTCCAAAGTTAACTTAAAAGATAAATCATTAACGAAAATGTTAACTTCGGATTAATGGTCTGGTGTCCAGCTTTGTGTATGTATATATATGTAAGACAGGCTTCTTTCAGTTTTGGTCTACCAAATCTATTCACAAGGGTTTGGTGAGCTCGAGGCCATACTAAAAGACATTTGCTCAAGGTACCAAGCAGTGGGACTGAACTCAGAACAATGAGGTTGGGAAAGCAAACATCTTACCACATAGCCATGCCATTTTTTCCTTTCGCTACTTGTTTCAGTCATTGGACTACAGCCATGCAAGGTCACCACCCTGAAAGGTTTACTTGAACAAATTGACTCCAGCATTTTTTTTTTTTGAAGCCGGGTACTTATTCTCCCAGTCTTTTTTTACCGAACAGCTGAGTTATAGGAACATAAACAAACCAACACTAGCTGTGAAGTGAAGTTGTAGTGGTGGTTGTGGACAAAGACACACATTCACGCACACATACACAACAAACTTCCACACATTTTCTGCTTCCCAGATTCACTCACAAGGTACTAGTCACCCTGGGGTTATAGTAGAAAACATTTGTCCAAGGAGCTGTGCAGTGGGACTGAACCCAACACCACATGGCTACAAAGTGACCTTTTTAAGCACACACCTATGCCTGTGCTTACATATTGTTTTAACAATTAAGCATTCTCATATACACCGCTAAACACATAGACACACTTGAATCAGTAGCAATCTGTTTTCTAAACATTTGCGGCTGTGTGGTAAGAAGCTTGCTTCTGGGTTCAGCATGGCTCCAGGTTCAGTCCCACTGCATGGCACCTTGGGAAAATGTCTTCTACTATAGTCTCACCCAATCAAAGCCTTGTGAGTGGATTTGATAGATGGAAACTGAAAGAAGCCTGTCTTATATATATGTATGTATGCATTTATATGTATGTATGCATTTATATGCATGTATCTGTGTTTCCACCACCACTACCTATTTCTTTACTGCCCACAAAGGGCTAAACGCAGAGGGGACAAACAAGGACAGACAAACGGATTAAGTCAATTATATCGACCCCAGTGCGTAACTGGTACTTACTTTATCGACCCCGAAAGGATGAACAGTAAAGTCCACCACCATCACTTGACAACCGATGCTGGTGTGTTTATGTCCATGTAACTTAACGGTTCAGCAAAATAGACCAATATTTGGCTTACAAAGAATAAGCCCTGAAGTTGATTTCTTCAACTAAAACCCTTTAAGGCGGTGCTCCAGCGTGGTCACAGTTAAATGACTGAAACAAGTAAAAGAATAAACATTTTCATATATAGCCACCTATGTATCATACTAAATGTATACACACTGTCAATAGTCCAGTTATTGAAGTATTTGTCCTGAGATATCATGTCTAAGGACATACTGTGTTAAAAATGCAATAAATATCAGAAGGAGATGAAAATTCATTCCATGAGTGGCCAGCAAGATGGCCAGATGTATTTTGGCCTTTTTGGACGTTTTCAATAATGCATACTCACAGCTAGCCACATACTTGGACAAGAATTTGTCATCTTTGATATAGAAAAAGTTGAATAAATCACTCACTGATGTTGCAAATCTCTACCTGGCTGATTAAATATTCGTTATACACAATTGAAGCAGTAATTAATTAAAATGTGTAAAGGGTATCCAACTGTAAAAACCACGCCATAACAGACCTCACTTCCATGTAAAAAGTACCCAGTCCACTTTGTAGAGTGGTTGGTGTTAGGAAGAGTATCTAGCCAAAACAGACCTCGCCCAGTGTTGAAGCCATGTGGAAAGCACCCAGTACACTCTGTAAAGTAGTTGGCTAAAAACCATGCTAAAACAGACAGTGGAACCTGGTTCAGTCCTCTGGCTTGCCAGTTCCTGTCAAGTCATCCAACCGATGCCTGCATTGAACGATGATGATGATGATGATCATCATCATCATCATCATCATCATCATCATCATTATCATCGTCGTCATCATCACCATCATCATCATCATCATCATCATCACCACCACCACCATCATCATCATCATCTATGTAGCATACATAATGTGTACATACTGGGATGAATTTCCATATTTCTCTGACATGTATTATCTTTTTATCACAGCTCCTCCATAAGCGGTCTCGTCTCAGGACAAATACTGCAGTAACTAGCCTATCAACATTGTGTAAATATAAAGTATGACACATAGATGATTATTTTAACAAAATTTTCTAAACATTTGTAAATATACATTTTATATATATATATAGGCTCGAAACGTAAAAGAGTTTTTCTATTCCTGAGCGCTATACTAATACATTTGTTTGTACACCACCTGCCTTCGTCTTTTTATTTTCGTAAACTTTCCCTTTATATATATATATATATATATATATATGTTATATATATATATATATATTATATATATATATATATATATATATATATATATATATATCGCGTTGCCTTACTAGCACTTGTGCTGGTAGCACATGAAACATTCAAGCGAGGTCGTTGCCAGTGCCGCTGGACTGGCTCCTGTGCAGGTGGCACATAAAAAGTACCATTTGGGCATGGCCGTTGCCAGTACCACCAAACTGGCCCTCATGCCGGTGGCACGTAAAAGCACCCACTATACTCTAGGAGTGGTTGGTGTTAGGAAGGGCCTCCAGCTGTAGAAACTCTGCCAGATCAGATTAGAGCCTGGTGCAGCCATCTGGTTCGCCAGTCCTCAGTCAAATCGTCCAACCCATGCTAGCATGGAAAGTGGACGTTAAATGATGATGATGATGATGATATATATATATATATATCGCCAGCCTCATCTAGCACCTGTGTCGGTGGCACATAAAAAGTAGTCAGTACCGCTTGTGGTACCAGTGCCGGTGGCACACAAGAATCCATCCGAACATGGCCGTAGTCAGTACCGCATCACTGGGCCATCGTGCTGTGGCCGTTCGCCAGCCTCATCTAGCACCTGTGTCGGTGGCACATAAAAACACCTTCCGAAGACACGGCAAGACTAGTCAGGCCATAAACCATGGCCCCTACCTGGGACGTAGTCAGTCCACCTGTGCATACCTTCCTCCTTGTGATACTTGTGAAGGCCTGTTGAGGCAAGTGAAAATCAAATCAAAATCAATCAAAACAAATCAAAATAGATGAACATCAATGGAATTTGTATCTTTGTGGTACCAGTGCCGGTGGCACACAAGAGAAAACCATCCGAAAGTGGCCGTAGCCAGTACCGCATCGACTGGCCTCCGTGCTGTGGGCACATGACAAACACCATCCGATCATGGCCGTTCGCCAGCCTCATCTAGCACCTGTGTCGGTGGCACATAAAAACACCATCCGAAGACCCGGCAAGACTAGTCAGGCCATAACCCATGGCCCCTACCTGGGACGTAGTCAGTCCACCTGTGCATACCTTCCTTCTTGTGACACTTGTGAAGACCTGTTGAGGCAAGTGAAAATCAAATCAAAACAAATCAAAATAGATGAACATCAATGGAATTTGTATCTTTGTGGTACCAGTGCCGGTGGCACACAAGAGAACCATCCGAACGTGGCCGTAGCCAGTTCCGCATCGACCGGCCTCCGTGCTGTGGGCACGTAACAAACACCATCCGATCATGGCCGTTCGCCAGCCTCATCTGGCACCTGTGTCGGTGGCACATAAAAACACCTTCCGAAGACCCGGCAAGACTAGTCAGTCCACCTGTGCATACCTTCCTTCTTGTGACACTTGTGAAGACCTGTTGAGGCAAGTGAAAATCAAATCAAAATCAAAATAGACAAAATAGATGAACATCAATGGAATTTGTATCTTGTGGTACCAGTGCCTGTGGCACACAAGAAATCCATCAGTGCCGTAGTCAGTGCGGTGGGCACATGACAAACACCATCCGATCGTGGCCGTTCGCCAGCCTCATCTAGCACCTGTGTCGGTGGCACATAAAAACACCATCCGAAGACCCGGCAAGACTAGTCAGGCCATAACCCATGGCCCCTACCTGGGACGTAGTCAGTCCACCTGTGCATACCTTCCTTCTTGTGACACTTGTGAAGACCTGTTGAGACAAGTGAAAATCAAAACAAATCAAAATAGATGAACATCAATGGAATTTGTATCTTTGTGGTACCAGTGCCGGTGGCACGTGGCACATAAGAAAACCATCCGAACGTGGCCGTAGCCAGTACCGCATCGACTGGCCTCCGTGCTGTGGGCACGTAACAAGCACCATCCGATCGTGGCCGTTTGCCAGCCTCATCTGGCACCTGTGTCGGTGGCACATAAAAACACCATCCGAGCGTGGCCGTCTGCCAGCCTCGTCTGGCACCTGTGTCAGTGGCACATAAAAACACCATCCGAGCGTGACCGTCTGCCAGCCTCGTCTGGCACCTGTGTCGGTGGCACATAAAAAACACCATCCGAGCGTGGCCGTTTGCCAGCCTCATCTGGCACCTGTGTCAGTGGCACATAAAATCACCCACTACACTCTCGGAGTGGTTGGCGTTAGGAAGGGCATCCAGCTGTAGAAACACTGCCAGATCTGACTGGACTGGTGCAGCTTTCGGGCTCCCCAGACCCCAGTTGAACCGTCCAACCCATGCTAGCATGGAAAGCGGACGTTAAATGATGATGATGATGATGATGATGATGATATTAACATAATACACTTTTACTTATTATCCTTCAACTTGTTCATACACATCTGTTCACACTGGTGACTCACACATGCTATCTTTCCATTGAACCATTATTCGCTTATATTGTTGTTAATTGATATATAATCATTCACACAAGAATACACACATCTTTGTCAACCTAACAATCAGTCTATAAACGTGACAGATACTGAAATCAATTAAAGCAGTCCCAGTGTTGAAAGAAATAGTAATTAAATTCCACCTATCACGCATGAAAGGTCCTTTCAATACAAAAATTAAATATAATAAAATTTCATAAATATCTAAGATGCATTGTTATCAATAAGATTATAATCGTTTAGTTTAAAGAGTACTTAACTGTATGTTTAGAGAGGATTTTTTTTTTTAAATATTTACATAGGAGTGGCTGTGTGGTAAGTAGCTTGCTAACCAACCGCATGGTTCCGGGTTCAGTCCCACTGCTTAGCATCTTGGGCAAGTGTCTTCTGCTATAGCCCCGGGCCAACCAATGCCTTGTGAGTGGATTTGGTAGACGGAAACT
>NC_043014.1:14131468-14156468 GCF_006345805.1 Octopus sinensis | reverse complement strand
TGCTTTTACGTGCCACCGGCACAAGGGCCAGTCTGGTGGTACTGGCGACAGCCACACTCAAATGGTATCTTTTATGTGCCACCTGCACAGGAGTCAGTCCAGCGGCACTGGCAACGACCTTGCTTGAATATTGTTTTTCACATGCCCCAGCACAAGTGCCAGTAGGGCGACACTCTGTGTGTGTGTGTGTGTGTGTGTGCATATGTATGTAAGTATGTTTCTATGTGTAGGCTCAGGTGTGGCTGTGTGATAAGAAGCTTGCTTCCCAACTACATAGGATATCTGACTTGCTAGAAAGAGCAGTTAAAACTCCAAGCCACCAATTGTTGTAATTCCGAAAGTGATTGGAAAATAAAAACTTTTACCTTCCAATCACTTTCGGAATTACAACAATTGGTGGCTTGGACTTTTAACTGCTCTTTCTAGTGAGTCAGATATCCTATTCTTCGAGTATCTTTTTTGTGTTTGAACGTACACTGTTTTCTTCTCTCTATATATATATGTGTGTGTGTGTGTGTGTGTGTGTGTATGTGTATATATATATATATTATATATATATATATATATATTATATATATATATATTATATATATATAGATAGAGAGAGAGAGAGAGAGGAGAGAGAGAGAGAGATGGATAGATAGAGAGAGAGAGAGACTGACAGACAGTCAGAGAGTTACTAAAAGTTTCATGCTGTGGAGAATCATATAAAATGCCACACAATGTCCAAGCATTCTCAGTTCTTTGGGACATAAGGCATGTTATATAAATCTGCAAAATTATTATGTTTCCATGATGTGAAATTAGGAGTTGCTATTTATCTCTCATTGGATTGAGTACTTTTTTGTATCTATAATAGAACAGTAAACTCTGTGTGTGTGTTTGTGTAGTGGGAAAGGTGATACAGAGGGACAATAAAGAAAGCAAAAACAAGTGAATGAGTCTCCATTGATTATCTTTGAAACATTCATAACTCAAATCGAACGGCAAACAAGAGCAGACTTGATCTTGGAGACAAACAGATTAAGTCGATTATATCGACCCCAGTGCGTAACTGGTACTTTTTTAATTGACTCCGAAAGGATGAAAGGCAAAGTCGACCTTGCCAGAATTTGAACTCAGAACATAAAGACAGATGAAATACCTATTTCTTTACTACCCACAAGGGGCTAAACACAGAGGGGACAAACAAGGACAGACACATGGATTAAGTCAATTACATCACCCCCAGTGTGTAACTGGTACTTATTTAATCGACCTCAAAAGGATGAAAGGCAAAGTCGACCTCTGCAGAATTTGAACTCAGAACGTAGCGGCAGGCGAAACACCGCTAAGCATTTCACCCGGCGTGCTAACGGTTCTGCCAGCTTGCCGCCTTGACCAAACTATCTTGTATCTCAATATGATTAACCACAACATGCTTGAGTTCACAGTGTTGGCCTCTACCAGGCAGATTTATAGTACATCAAAAAGAACAGATCAGGGGATGTCAGCCAATAATTTGAGCTTCGAAATCAGTGGTTCTCTAACAGATGTCTAAAGGTAATTGCAGAACTGTAAATTTTGATGGCTGGTGCCAGGAAGAGCATTCAACCAAAGCGAAAAAATATGTATGTATGCATGTATGTATACATGTATGTATGTATGTATGTATGTATGTATGTATGTGCGGGGACATAGAAATAATCGGACTGAATACCCGATCGCGCGGTTAAACCATTGGGAGTGAAGGACTCCTAGCTTTTGTTTGGGCATCCTTCTAGGAGAAGGTAAGTCAAGTAACTGGGATAACTCCGACATAAAACCTGCGGCTCAGTGGCTATTGATGATGTTGACTTGTTCTTCTTTTTGGATTATGGCTGCTGTTGCTTAGTGAGTGGGATTGACTCAGTGCACAGCCTTTCCTCACTTAAAAAAAATCTTGCACAGGCATTGCACGATAACAACATTGATAAAGCTTCGTGCAATGGCTATACTTGATAACGAGGGGCAACCACCACCATGTATGTATGTATGTATGTATGTATGTATGAATGTATGTATGAATGTATGTATGTATGTATGTATGTATGTATGTATGTATGTATGTACGTACGTATGTATGTATGCATGTATGTATGCATACATGTGTACATGTATATATGTATGTATGTATGTATGTATATATGTATGTATATATTTATGCATGCATGCGTGCATGTATGTATGTATATATGTATGTACGTATACATGTATGCATGAATGTATGTATGTATGTATGTATGTATGTACGTATGCATGCATGCATTATATATGTATGCATGCATGTATGTATGTATGTATGTATGTATGTATGTATGCATGTATGTATGTAAGCATGTATGTATGTGTCTAGCTATATAACCACTCATATGCTTTTCTCAGACTATTCTTTTCCTTATCTCCAGACCTCTCCTCTTTCCTTTTTTTTTGAAGAACCAAACTCAAAGCATCACACCCTCATTTTACCATCTTAAACTGAGAGTCAATCCAATACATAGGACCTTTTGGCTTTTGTTATTTTGCTTTTATTTTTGTTTTTATTTTATATATATATATACTCTTTTACTTGTTTCAGTCATTTGACATGGCCATGCTGGAGCACTGCATTTAGTTGACCAAATCGACCCCAGGACTTATTCTTGTAAGCCCAGTACTTATTATATCAGTCTCTTTTGCCAAACCGCTAAGTTATGGGAACGTAAACACATCATCATTGGTTGTGAAGTGATGTTGGAGGAGGCAAACGCAGACATACAAACATACACACACACACACACACACACCACACACACACACATATATATATACATACATATGTACGACAGGCTTCTTTCAGTTTCTGTCTACCAAATCCACCCGCAAGACTTTGGTCTGCCCAAGGCTATAGTAGAAGACACTTGCCCAAGGTGCCCCGCAGTGGGAATGAACCCGAGACCATGTGGTTGGTAAGCAAACTACTTACCACACAGCCACTCCTTATATATATAATATAAGCATACATGTGTGTGTGTGTGTGTGTTTCACTGAATCAAAGATCCAGATGGAATACCACCTGTGGTATTGAATTGAAATTGAAGGTGCTGTTGCCAAGTTAGCTAGGCATATGAGCATCAAGAATTTCAAAGAATTTCCCTTGCCAGGTGATTATAGCGATTTAGAAATTATCAAGAAATTGGTAATATAATTACCCATAGTGAAGCAGGCAGTGTACCAACTGAGGAAGATGAGCCATTGTAAGGAAAAGATTTAATAACTTAACTTAGGTGCAGGTGTGGCTGTGTGGTAAGAAGTTTGCTTCCCAACCACATGGTTCCAGGTTCAGTCCCACTGTGTGACGCCTTGGGCAAGTGTCTTCTCCTATAGCTCCAGGCCAACCAAAGTGTTATGAGTGGATTTGGTAGATGGGAACTGAAAGAATCATGTCATATATGCATATATATATATATATATATTATATATATATATATATATATATATATATATATAATTATTAAGAAATTTCAGGGTAGCAAAAAAATTAAGAAAATTTCTTTGCTGCCAGTGGTCTAGTGAGAAGAAAAAAAAACTAGTCAATAGACTATATATTATTCATATAGAAATACAGGGTACATTTAAACACATAAGAGATGGCCATAACATCTGTATTTATATATATATAAGACACCACCATCACCACAGATATATACTATAAACACACAGACACACATCAATACCTAAATTTTAAGTCGTGCCATCCACCACATACAAAACACAACATCCCATACTGCCTAGCCAGAAGAATTTGTACCATTATAGAAGATGCAAATATCAGGAACAAACGCCTAACAGAACTAAGAGAATTTTTGCTCAAACAAAAATACCCATCTCTATTTATAGAAAATGGCATACAGTGGGCTATAAAAATACCCATACAACAACTTAGGACAACCCAAGGAAGAGGAAAACAAGAACAAGTCATACCATTCATAGTGACACACAACCCATGTCACCAGAATATCTTCAACATTGCCAAAGCAAACCTACCAATCATTGCTCAAAGTAATGAATTAAAAGATATAATCACGGATCAAGCTATGGTTCTTAGTAAAAGACAGCCTAAAAACTTGAAAAAATTACTAACAAAGGCAAAATTTGACCTTAGCAACAAAGACCAAACATTCACTGTATCTAAATGCAATGATAGCCGTTGTGGCAGATGCCAATTCATACATACCAGCCAATATATAAATACAAAAGCCGGGAAAATATTCACAAACGCGAATATGAACTGCAAAAGCAGAAATTTAATTTACTGCATCAAATGCCCAAATTGTGAAGAAATATATGTAGGTCAGACGGGAAATGCACTATCAGAACGCTCATGTGTACACTGACAACAGATTAGAGACCCAGAGGTCCATCAGATACCTTTGAATAACCACCTAGCAACATGTGGTCGGAAAATATATATAATATTTCCATTCTACAAATTACACAGCCCAAATGAAATCGAGAGGAAAATCAGAGAAAAGAATTTTATTCATAAATTCGAACCCAAGCTAAATAAGCAATAATAATAATACCTAGATAGCAGGAAAATTATCTTATTTAGGGTTAAAAGTTCTATTGCCATCACCATCACCACTAGCAACAATAATTAAGGTGCTGACAATGATGATGATGACAATTGAAATATAAAAATATAAAAATCTCTGACAAAGGCTATTTACAACATTTCTAAAAATAGCCCAACAATTGCTGCCTCGCCCAGGGTTAAGATACAGGACTCTTGACGTTCAACAAAGCGTGACGCTTAAACCAATCAGCTTAAGTAATTGAGTGATACTACACACTGATTGGTCAGAATACAGTTTGCAAAACCTAGCAATCTGGAGCCTACACAGCTGTATTTAAGGCACAGATTCAATTGTCTCACTACAGTCAAAAATTGTGAAGCATGACTGTCACCACTACTACATGAACCTGAAGATTGCAGAATTTAATGCATGAAAGTACTAGTTCAATCAGAATGAACATTTAACATTCTACTATTTTATTTTATTCTATTATATTATATTATCTTATAATATATCATTATAAGATTGTAAATAAAACGTGAAAATCAGACAAGGTTGGAATTCCTTTTATTAATATATTCTTCTATACACAATCACACACACCCATATATATACCTATATATATATATATATATATATATATATTAGGTCGGTACAAAAGTAATTTCCTTTCTCACAAATAGACAGAGTTATGATTTTTTTTAAATGACTTTTGTGAATGTCATGATGTTTTCTTTTTGATATTTGATAACCGTTACTTTTAGCTTACTTTAGAAGCAAATTAACCGTAATTTTGTTAACAGTTGTTAGTTTAGTGTCAGTTTTAACATACAGTGCAAAAATGAACATTTTTGCCATATTTTGCATTTTTATTTTTGTAAAGACAAGAAAGCTGCTGAGGCTCACAAAGAGATATGCAATGTTTATGGTGTTGATTGCTTAACAGAACACAGATGTCAGAAATAGTTTTAAAAAACTCCGTTCTGGAGATTTTCTACTCAAAGATGACCAATGTTCTGGCTGACCTACTGAAGTTGATGATGATCGAATCAAAGCCAAAATTGAAGCTGTCATATAACTCAGTGATTCCCAAAGTGGGCAGTACTTTTCCCCTGTGGACAGAGGAAAGATCAAGAAGGGTGTTGCAGAAAAGTGGAGCAATGATAGGGTGTAAGCACCCCCCAAAATAATGAGTTAATTAGGTTAAGTTTTATTTGTGAAATACTATTGTTTTGAATTTGCAACAGAAAGTGTTCTACGTTTGTGGTGCTGAGTGGGGTGGTGGCAACTAGAAATGTGGCTCAAGTGTCAAGCAGGTGGCAGCCAGAAAAAGTTTGGGAACCTCTGATAAAACTGTGCAAGAGATTGCAGAGAGGTCAAATGTGTCACACACAACAATGAAAATCATTTAAAATGTCTTGGACTCATTAAGAAGCTCAACATTTGGGTTCAACATAATTTGAAAGAGATTCACTTAACACAACAAATCAATATTTGTGATATGCATCTCAAACACAATGAAATCGACCTTTTTCTGAAATGTATCATCACTGGTGATGAAAAATGGATTGTCTACAATAACATCAATTGAAAATAATCATGGTCCAAGTGTAATGAACCAGCACAAACTACATCGAAAACTGAATAGCATCAAAAAAGGTCATGCTATCAATTTGGTGGGATTACAAAGGTATTGTGTATTTTGAACTGCTTCCAAGGAACCAGACAATCAATTCAGATGTTTACTGTCAATAACTAATGAAACTGGAGGAAGCAAAGCAATCAAAGAAAAACAGCCAGAATTGGCATATCATAAAGGAATCATGTTCCACCATGACAACACTAGACCACACACATCTTTACTAACTCATGAAAAATTATTGGAACTTGTTTTGGAAGTGATGTCAAATCCATCATATGGTCATGATCTTGCACCATCAGATTACCAGTTATTTCAAAGTTTGCAAAATTCTTTGAATGGTAAAACTGTCAATAATGATGATGACCTGAAAGCACACTTGCTTCAGTTAAACGATGATGATGATGAAATATATATATATATATATATATATACACACACCAGCTTAATTTAATATGCCCTTAGTCGAAAGACACCTGTTGTTATATCCTGTTATTTGTATTTGTGTGACATTCTCTGTTTTTTTTTCCAGCCTTGTTTTCATATACATTTGCTGCTTTTTTCCAAGGAATCTAATGCTTTTACCTTAGTTCTTCCTTGGGCTAGCCAGATTGGAGCAATCTTGAGTAAAACCAGCCGAAATTGCAAAGATAATATGGAACTCAACCGAGGAAAGAAAACTCCAAATGACTTGTCCTTGTTTTCTTTGTATCATCTATCTGGATGTTTTGTTGTCCCTTTTTGTATCACCTAAATGTCTGGATGTTTTGCATTCTTGTCCCATTTTGTATTATATATATATATATATATATTCTTTTATACTTTTATTCTTTCATTTGTTTCAGTCATTTGACAGTGACCATGCTGGAGCACCACCTTGAAGAGTTTTAGCTGAACAAATTGACCCAAGAACTTGTAGTTTTTCAAGCCTAGGTTTGTTTATGTCCCCATAATTTAGTGGTTTGACAGAACCAACCAATAGAATAAACACCAGATGTAAAAAATTAATAAGTACTGGCATCGACTTCTTCAGCTAAACCTGTAAAAGCAGTGCCCCAGCATGGCCTCATTCCAATGACTGGAAGAAGTAAAAAAAAGAACTTGGAAGAACTCATTAGCTAGAAGCAATATCAGCAAGGTGACCGATTGAAATTCAACTGATTCTTTAAGTCAATATTTCCAGTATTGCATATGTAATCAATATAATTGATTGGTTAATTTGAACAATAATTTGAAATGAAGAGAGAAATCGATTGGCAAGGCAAAGTAGCAACTATTATATCATTTTTATCCTTCATCAATGTCCTTTCCCCATTTCAGACTCTCAGCAAAATTGAAGTCTTGAACCAAACACTAGCGTATAACATGTAACAAGTCAGAGTAGGAGCCTCTATGCAGTTGCTCAGCTCTCTGCAAATAGTTAAATCTATCAATTGTACCCTGCCATCTGGAATAAAGAATGGGTCAATAGACAGTGTTGTTTTATTTTTTTCCTTAATACGATGAAATGGTCATGGTTAGAATGCCTTTGATCATAGGTCAACTGGTTCACAGCTGAGCTGAGTTTGAACTATAACAAGTTACATTCAATCAGAGCAGTTCAATGAGGATTCAGTATGTGTGTGTGTGTGTGCCCAAGACAACAGGAGAGCCTTTACATGGTTTCACTTAATATGCTAGAAATAGTAACCAGATGTCTTTCAATTCACATTCCACTAGCTTATAAAAGGAAGGACATGTGTTGGACACTGTAAACTTAGTTCCCTGCTAGACAAAAAGAAAGAGATTGCATGGCTTGAATGTCATTCCTCTTAGGCCCACCAGATCAAAGATAACTTAAACAAAAACAAGAACACACAAGATAACCTCAAAATGGTAGCTCTACTTGTTTGAAATAGTAACCAAATTTCCTTTAACCCTTTCGTTACTGTATTTATTTTGAGATGCTCTGGGTTTCTTTCAATTACTTTAACTATAACAACGAATTTAGTAAAATAACTTAGTTATTATTAAGCTAGTGTTACGAACATAAATTGTGACTAAAATTTGGTGGAAGAATTTAATTCAAAACTTATGAAAAAAAGACAATTGTACTCAGAGTCAGAACCGGTTTCAGCCAGGTTAGTAACAAAAGGGTTAAATCATACACTATCTATATCAAAAAAAAAAAAAAGGAGAAAGTACATAAGAAAATGCAGTCCAAGATACATATTGTCTGTAATTACTATGATAAAATAATGAAGTACCTCACATACAAAAAAGCAAATGGTCATAGGTGAAGGCTTTCATTAATAGCTCTCCTCAAGACTTACTTGCAGCCAATCAACAAGGAATGCTATGTATTGGGTTGTCCTGAAAGGTCGTGCCGATTTTTAAAGGAAAGAAAAAGGTCAATAAATACTTGCCATTACATTTTTATTCAACCAAATATGAACCATTTTGTTGCACAATACGTTTTCATCTTTCCTTTAACTTGAAAATACCCTCTTCCCAAAATTGAGGTAGTTTCATGGCAAAGAATTCATCAAGGTATCTTTTTACGTCATCCAAGGAATTGAAATTTTTGCCATTAAGACTATTCTGCAGAGACCTGAATAAGTGAAAATCCGAAGGAGCAATATCTGGTGAATATGGAGGGTGGGGTAACACATCCCAGCCGAGCTGCAGCAATTTTTGTCTGGTTCTGAAAGCATCAAGTGCTGAAAATGAACTTTCTTATCTTCCATTT
Source organism: Octopus sinensis (assembly GCF_006345805.1). NCBI lineage: Eukaryota > Metazoa > Mollusca > Cephalopoda > Octopoda > Octopodidae > Octopus > Octopus sinensis. The sequence continues at coordinate 14,147,524 of NC_043014.1, read as the reverse complement.
TAAAGGGTTACAGAATTAACACAGGTTATAGGAACATAAATCTTCTTCGAAGAAAAGATAGCTTAAACTGTGCTCTAAAGGGAGGTGTAGTCAAATCTTATTTTATGGACTCAACAATGTTCTAAAATAAGTTGAAAGGTAAGCTACTATAAATCGGCACAAACTTTCCGGACAACCCAATATAAAGATTCATGTCATGGCCGAATACTTTCATTTGTTATCTCTAACTTCAATGCAAAAATATACACTAAAATAATCTCTCCAAATCAGTGGTTCTTAACTGGGGTCCATATAAGATTTTGGGAAATCCACACAACAAAATAGAAAAAATTTACTTCAGGTGTATATATTGGTATTTATTGCAAGAAACAGCTAGGTTTCTCTCTCTAACATTTTATATAATTCAACCTACACAAGTTAATATGCAAAAAAAAGAAAGGAATTTGGGTAGAAGTTTCTATAAAACTAATTTTTAAACATCAAATGATGATGGGGAGCCACTAGAATAAAGTAGTAATCAAAAGGGGTCCATAAATTTTAAAAAATGGTTGAGAACCCCTGCTCTAAATAAAGAGCCGTGTCATTGCTAAAAAGCTATCTTTAAAATAGCATGTTAGAGTATGTGCATATATGAGAAAGTGTGGAGTCACACACACACACACAGACTGCAATGACAATGCTATAAGGAATGGAAAATCCAACATTTCAAACAATCCTTCTTCCAGGAAAAGTTGACAAGGGACATCAAAGACAGCAGGGTTTTATGTCCGGTTTGTTGGAGAAAGTGGCTGCAGCTGTTGAGGTATGCAAGATGTGCACTTCATACCACCAGCTCTTCTCTCTCTCTCTCTCTCTTTTTCTCTCTCTCCACACACATTTATGTTTGTATCTGTGTATGCATTTATGCGAACATATATGGGTAAATGAACTTACTAATAACAATCTATGAGATTGGCAAATTAGCAATAAGCCATAATTTTAAAAGTACTCGCTGAAAGTTATTTTCAAGTAACTTAGTAATTCGTATATGCTAAATCTTATATGTGGACATATGTATGTATGTATGTATGTATGTATGTATGTATGTATGTGTGTGTGTATGTTTATGTGTGTATGAATGTATGTATGCATGTATGCATGTATGTATGTATGTATGCATGCATGCATGTATGTATGTATGTATGTATGTATATATGTATGTATGTATGTATGTATGTATGTATGTGTGGATAGATAGATTTTTAAAAAAACAGCATATGGTTAATTCCTCATTTTAAAAATTCTCTTTCATGACAGTACAAAAGAATATGAAGTGAGTTGTACTTTTAAATTTTACATGTATATGTATGCATATATCCTTTATTTATTTTTTATTAATGAATATCAATCATTTATAAATTAAGAAAATATCCTATGACTGGGCTTTAGTGAGACAAATTACTTTTCCATTAAATAAATGATCAGAGAACAATTAAGATTTGTACGTGGCAAGTTTATTTTCGAAGCATGGTTGAATATAAATCTGGCTAGAATGCCCTAAAGAGATTTTTGGTGGTGTTATTGTAATTTTTATTAAATCATATCAATACAGTGCATGTTGTTAAACATTTTGATGTTTCACCATGAAGGAGTTGTCTTCCGTGTGACCCACATCGAGGAAAGTAGCTACTACCAGACGTTAGAGTGAACAGCCACCACCACCTCGGTAATGGCGCAGTCTTTGTTTGAAGCACTCACAGGTAACTCGTTCAAAATAATATTTACTACCTAAGAGAATCGTGTAAGGAATTTTATTTTAGCTTTTCGCGCTTTTTATTTTGTTTTAACCCCGGTTATTAACTACAAAATCGTTTTTTATTAACCTCTTCACGTAGGAGGGTGTAGCCATGTTGAATTTTCTAACCGTTCCACACAGACTATTTTACTTAATATTTGGCGACTATAAAGAGCCGTGCAAGTTCAAATTATTCAAATAAAGCTAATTTAAATCTTCTATTAAATTCTTTTCTTTGAAATTATTTGACTCCAATCTTGCATTTAGTATTGAAATTTGTTAATTGATGTGTGGTGTATCTGGGCGTCATCATGGCTGTTGGAACGGCACAAAACAAAGTAGTCGGAAGCAGCAAGAGCGGCTACACTAAATTGTTTTTACTACATGCAAGCAATTCCGCTTTTTCTCTCGTCTGTCGCCCTTTCGTACACTATTCCGAGTTTTCCTTTACATGTTTCTCACATGGAAATTCGGGACAGTTACAGAAAATGCTTTCGAGAAGTCTTCTTTAAACATCCCGACACTATTTGTTATTATTAAGGTTTAATTTGTGTCGTGTTTGCATTGGGAAAACCAATCAACGTTCCATTACAATGGTTTGAATTTCTGACCTTACGGACACTCAGTACATGTTGTTCGGTCTTACTTAATGTACGCACATATTCGTACTTGAAACTGCAATTATAATATATTGACGCTACATTCCACGCTCTCAACGTTCCCGTAGCAGAAATGACATTAACCATTGTTATGAAATGTTATAATTAATATTAACGCAAACAACGATACTTTCGGTTAATATTATTAACCCCGCTTCATATGTCGATGGCAACGGGCTTGTCCACATTACAAGTTCTACTTTACAACCTCTGTGTTTTGATACATGAATAAAACACGATGTCTATTTATGCGTATAATGTTCATATTTAATTCCTTCTCCAAGTGGAATTTCCAAATATATAATTCTTCACACGTTTTAACTACTTTTGTTTTATGGGAAAAGAAATGGGAATTTTTACTAATAAATTCTTCACTTGTTACCAGATATATCTTTTACCTTGTTTTGTTTTATTCTCTTTAAATGAATGGGTAGTAAATAAATAAAATGCATATCTGTGTGTCCGTGTGTAAAATTCAAATAGAAAATCGATTAGCAAAGTAAAAGTACCGACTATTATATCACTTTTGTCCTACATCAGTGTCCTTTCTCCATTCCGAAGTCTCAGCAAAACTGATGTGCTGGACCCATACACTTGCATAAAACCAGCAACAAATCAGCTCCCTACAAATAATTAAATCTATCAGTTGCACCCTACCATCTGGAATAAAGGACTCAATGCACAGTCTTGTCTTTTTTTGTTTTTGTTTATTTCCTTAATATAATGAGATGGTAATGGTTAAAATGCCTTGGATCATAGATCAGCTGGTTCAAGGCTGTTAAGCTTAAGCTATAACAAGTTTCTCTCAAAAACAGAACTTCTCTTTCCAACTTCAAGTGATGCTTAAAGGTGATGATGTTTTGTGAGTGATAAAAAGCTCGATTTCAGCTCTTTCATCATTGTCCACCATACTAACTTACTAAAGAATACTTTTGAAAGAAACTAGCAGAATGATTTTTCATTCTCAACTTACAGAGGCAATGACAAAAGACCGAGATCTCTGGACATATGCTGTGACTGCTAAGACCCGACAAATAATGTGAGTTCATGGCTGTTTCCTGCACCAGTTTCGCATAGCCCCAGCCCATCCAAAGTACATTGGATTGCAGAACAACCTGCTGTGCTTACCTTGGATCATAGGGTGACCTGCTGTGCTTGAGTCAAGTACATCATCAAAATAAATATCAAATAGAAATTGTAGTTGTGATACCTGTGCCACTGGTACGTAAAAAGCAGCATCCGAATGTGGCCAATGCCAGCGCCACCTTGACTGGCTTCTGTGCTGGTGGCACATAAAAAGCACCCACTACACTCACGGAGTGGTTGGCATTAGGAAGGGCATCCAGCTGTAGAAACACTGCCAGATCAGACTGGAGCCTGGTGCAGCCTCCTGGCTTCCCAGACCCCGGTCGAACTGTCCAACCCGTGCTTGCACGGAGAACGGATGTTAAACGGTGATGATGATGATGAACTTAGTTGAAAATCAGATCCATCCTATATATAGCCAACCTACAGAAACTTGAGGGTACAGTATAAATGGATGATTTCACATAAAAAATCCATCCTCTGGTGTGACTCTTATATTAACCCAGTCTTTCTCAAATCATAACCTTTTGTATGAGCCATTTTAGACATTCAGGTGATGAACATCAATCTGTAGAAACACAAAATAAACCTTTTGGTAACCTGGTGTGCTTGCAACTGGAGTAGGAGTTCTCTATTTTGAGTAGTTGATGCTGTCTGTCATTTATTGCTAAACTGACTTTTATTTCAGAATTTAGTTACATTTAAGCATCTGGGTGGACAAAAACTGAAGTAAGGAAAATGCCAAAGATAGTGAATCTCTCTCAGGGACTAATAGGAAGTTGCCATTTGAAAAGAAAGCCAGTAATGTCAGTACTTAGGCTGCTCCCTTGTGTGCTGATGTCTGTGATGCTTTGACAGAGGATAAACAACTTTTGTGAATATTTTTTTACATTTTATGGAAGCTTGTCAATCTTAGCCACAAATAGGGGGTTATCCCTTTTGCTTTTAAACTGGCTATATCTGGCCAAAATATTATGCCTGTTTTATGTTCTAGCTTATCAGATCCAGCCTTTCACACCTACCCTACAATGTAATTCTAAAAATAAACAGTCACACCATTGTAGTATCAAAGTTACAAGATAATGCATGATTAATTCAAAACAATGTAAATAAATAAGCATTACGTTTGATAGGGTGATCTAAATGTCAAAAATATAAATCTCATGTTGTTAAGACTTGGGCAGCTATAGACGGTTTTAGAACAATATGGAAGTCAGCCCTGCCAGATAATTTGAAGAGATAGTTCTCCAGAGTTGTTGAATCTGTGCTTGTATATGGATCTCTGACTTGGACTCTCACCAAGAGATTCAGGTGCATGCTGGACGGTGCCTACACCAGAATGTTACATGCAGTGCTCAACATCTCTTGGAGGGAGCACCCAACAAAACAACAGCTATATGGGATTGTACATATTCTCTCATTAACCATCCAAGAGCAGAGATTAAGATTTGCTGGAGAAGTAAAGAAGAACTTGTGAGTAATGTGTTACTGTGGACACCAAATCATGCAAGCTGAAAGATGTATATACAACAGCTTGCAGAAGATGTTGGATGCCACATTGAAGACCTAAAAACACTAATGGACGATTGGGAAGGATGGAGAGAGGTAGTCAGGCTGGCCTGGGCAATCAGCCTGACTGGATGATAAAAAAAAAAGATAAAAGTCAAAGGGTTAAAAGTAAGCTATCCTTAAAAAAGGCAAACAATGGCAGACATCTGTGATTACATGTTGTTTAGCCTCTAATCAACTTCAATTAAGTACACCAACCATCAAAAGCATTCAGCTACTTACTGTCTTTTTTATTTTTTAGTGTTTGTATGTATCTAATATAGCTTTTTCTTATTTAAGATGGTATAGGGTATGATTTTTATGGAGATTTGGGTGGTATTTCTTTGATGTTGAGCAACCATATAAAGATTCCTTCATTTATTTGTTAATGCTTACATTGTATTGTGAGGTCGACTGATATCCGATCATATTGTTTTGACCAGGGGAAATCTAACTTTACTGCAGGGCCTACTTTTCATGTTTTTGCAGGAAGATCAGAATGTTGTCTTGACTGTATCTTCTATTCTAATCAGCTCCACTGAGATCTACCCTGCGTGCCCTCACTGCCAATGCTCTAAACAAGCACCATGATGTTAGTTAGTCAGGGAAGGTGGAGCTGTGACCTTGGAAGGGGCTCTCTCACACTGTTGAGAGTAATGTGGTTGATGTTCAGCTTAACTCTTTAACCCTTTCATTACCAACCTGGCTGAAACCGGTCTGGCTCTGTAGTACAAATGTCTTGTTTTCTTAAGTTTTGAATTAAAATCTTCCACCAAACCTTAGTCAAAATTTAGGTTCCTAACACTAGCTGATTAAGTTATTTTACAAAATTCTTTGTTATATTTTAAATAATTAAAAGAAACACAGAGCATCTCAAAATAAATACAGTAACAAAAGGGTTAACATTCAGATTTCTTTGTCAGATGTATTGTTTTGAATTAGGCATGCATTATCTTGTAGCTTTGATATTTTGATGATGTGACTTTATTTTTAGAATGACATTGTAGAGTAGGTATGAGAGGCCAGACCTGGCCAGTTTGAACATAAAAATATATTTTGGCCGGATATGGCCAGTTTAAATGCTAAAGTGTTAAACGTGTGGTCAAGGAGAAAAATGCAGTGGGTTACATTTCTGTGTAGGAAAGACTGGGGGCTGGGGAGATTGTTTTATGCAGGGTCTTGTAAGTTAGATGCAGTAAAAGTGAAGACAGGGAAAACACTTAGTAGTGGAGAAGGTCTACACCTATCTAGATTAGGACAGCAGAGATAGTAGTAGTATTAGTAATATAAAAATCAACCAGGTATCTGTGAGTTTGTGCTTTGGGTATAGTAGTGAGTGAATCTTGACAATTATTTGAAAACCCCCTTTTGGTGGGGTTGGGAATATCATCTAAACCAGGGATCTCCAACCACCAGACCTATGGACAATCACCAAAGATCCCTGGCCCTGCAGTGCTATCAAGAAGTATTACCTGTTCAGGATAAGCTCTACAGGCATGATTTGAGACACACTGGACTGACTTACCTGAGATGCGGTCAGAGCGACGAAATCATTCTGCATGCACTCGTGCATTGTCCAACCATTTCGGACCTTTGAGCTTATGCCGAATGACTGCTGTCACATGTGGGACAAGTCCGCCTGTCGGCTGAGTATTTCATGACATTTGCTCTGCCACCTTCCCTCAACCGGGAAGGCAAGGTGGTCTTCATCGTACTGGTGGCCATGGTGAAAGAATGTGTGTGGTGGACTCGAGCGAAAGGATTAGAGACAAACACTTACCTCTCTGGCCAATTGCTCATCAACTTTTTCAAGTACCACTTGAAAAGGAAGGTGAGAATGGAGAGACAGGTTTTGTCTCGTGAAAGTTTTAAAAAAATGGTGGGTAAACAAAATTGCTTTCAGCATGATTCTGTAAATCGAAAAGAAAGAGAGAGAGCACTTTGCTCTCAAGTGTTTATTCCCTCCCTGCCTGAGGTTACCGTGGTCTTTTCCGTAGGCTTTTCTTTCCACAGATAAACCTAAACTTGCTTCTTACATTTAAAAAATTTCTTCTGTGATACACGATCCCTTTTGATCGCTTTTTTTTTTCCCACTGACCCTTTTGATCAGAACTTTACCTTTTTTTCTGTTTTTTTTTTTCATTTTCAACAAGAAAAGCTCTACATTTGTATTTGTCCCCTCTGTGTTCAGCCTAGTGTGGCCAATAAAGAAAGTTATCTATCTATCTATCTGTCCGCCTGTCTTCTTGTCTATCTATCTATCTATCTGTCTTTCTTTCCAGTTATCATTCTGTCTTCCTGTCTGTCTGTATATAATATATATGCATGTGTATATGTGTGTGTATGTACATGTTATACACACATGGAACAATCACACAATTTCTGAAGAGCAATCAATGCACCTGTTGTGCATCAATTCATCAACTGTTGTGTTTTACCTTGAGTGGCTTCAAGCAACAGCTGATGAAAGGTGGCATGTTTATTGATTACCAATTGGAAATCAGGTAACTTCATACCCGTGACTTGCCAGGAAACTTTGCGTACTGTATGTAAGTGTCCCATGTTTGTATAAATATATTCCTTTGTTTCAGTGATTTGAGATCTATTTCATTTGTTGCTACACAGGTGGTTAATTGTGGTGTGTGTGTGTGTATATAGGTAGATATAGATATAGATAGGTTAGATATAGATAGATAGATAGGTAGATATAGATAGATAGATAGGTAGATATAGATAGATAGATAGATAGGTAGATATAGATAGATAGATAGGTAGATATAGATAGGTAGATATAGAGATAGATAGATAGGTAGATAGATAGATAGATAGGTAGGTAGGTAGATATAGATAGGTAGGTAGGTAGATATAGATTGATAGATAGATAGATAGATAGGTAGATATAGATAGATAGATAGATAGGTAGATATAGATATAGGCAGATAGATAGATAGATAAGTAGATAGACATGTTTCTTTATTGGTCACACAAGACTGAACACAGAGAGGACAAAATACAAAGTAGAGCTTTTCTTTTGGGGAAGAGAGAAAAAAAGGGTGGGGGTAGAAATTCGATCAAAAGAGATAATGGAAAGAAGGAAAAAAAATAGCCGATCAATAGGGATTGTGTATCACAGAAATGTCATAATGTAAAAGGGAAAACAGATTAGGTTTATCTGTGGAAAGAAAAGCCTACAGAAAAGACCATGGTAACCTTGGGCAATAAGCAGATAGATAGATAGGTAACTTTCTTTATTGGCCACACAGGGCTGAACACAGTGGGGACAAATACAAATGTAGAGCTTTTCTTTTCGAAAATTAAAAAGAAAAGAGGGGGGGGAGTTAAATTCCGATTAAAAGGGTCAGGGGAAAAGAAGTGATCAAAAAGGATCATGTATCACAGAAGAAATTTTTAAAATGTAAGAAGCAAGATTAGGTTTATCTGTGGAAAGAAAAGCCTACGGAAAAGACCACAGTAACCTCAGGCAATAAGTAGATAGATAGATAGATATATATAAGTAGGTAGATAGATAGATAGATAAGCAGATTATCACAACTCTTACACTATTTTAATGTCTATTTTCCAGCTGGGCCCAGTGCTACAGAGAATCAAACAGCCCTGGCAGTCCAATCTTTACTGGAATCTCAGAATGTCACAGAACAACCTCAAGCACAACAAGGTGGGTTTACTGTTGCATCAGTTCCTTTCTACATTCACTATATTTGCCCATTAGTGGAGGCGCAATGGCCCAGTGGATAGGGCAGCGGACTCGCGGTCATAGGATCGCGGTTTCGATTCCCAGACCGGGCGTTGTGAGTGTTTATTGAGCGAAAACACCTAAAAGCTCCACGAGGCTCCGGCAGGGGATGGTGGTGATCCCTGCTGTACTCTTTCACCACAACTTTCTCTCACTCTTACTTCCTGTTTCTGTTGTACCTGTACTTCAAAGGGCCGGCCTTGTCACTCTCTGTGTCACGCTGAATATCCCCGAGAACTACGTTAAGGGTACACGTGTCTGTGGAGTGCTCAGCCACTTACACGTTAATTTCACGAGCAGGCTGTTCCATTGATTCAGATCAACCGGAACCCTCGTCGTCGTAACCGACGGAGTGTTTCCTCCTATATTTGCCCATTGTTCCATGTCGAAATTTTCTTATTTTTTTGTTTGCTCAGGCGCCAGTGCAACCATGTAGTTAAAATGTTTACTTCCCAGTCACATGGTATTATTTATTAATTTATGGTAAAAATGAATTTCATTTATGCTGTGCTTGAGCAAACTCGTCAAGCAAGTGAAATCATAGTAGTAACCATTGCCGGTGTCACGTAAGCGGCACCCATGAAATCGTAATTGTGGACATAGCCGGTTGCATGATCTTTGAATGTTGGGCCCCATGGAGGCGATGACAAGTAACTGAGACCTTTGGTGATATGTTGTGCTTGAGAGGCATGTAACAGGCACATAAAAATTACCCTTTGAACGTTGGGCCTCACAGAAGCAATGATAAGTGACTGAGACCTTTTGACAATATGCCATGCTTGAGAAGTCTCATCAAGAAACCATAATTGTGACCAATGCTGGTGCATGTGAAAAGTACCCTTCGAATGTTGGGCCTCATGGAGGCAATAAGTGACTGAGACCCTTGAGAAGACCCATCAAGCCAAGAGAAACCATAGTCATGGCTGATACCAGTGGCATGTAACAGGCACCTGTGCCAGTGGCACATAAAAATTACCCTTTAAACGTTGGGCCTCACAGAGGCAGTGATAAGTGACCAAGACCATTTGACAATATATCATGCTTGAGAAGATTCGTCAAGCCAAGAGAAACCATAGTTGTGGCCAATGCTGGTGCATGTAAAAAGTACCCTTCAAATGTTGGGCCTCATGGAGGCAATAAGTGACCGAGACTTTTGGCAATATGCCGTACTTGAGAAGACCCATCAAGCCAAGAGAAACCATGGCTGATGCTGGTGTCACGTAACTGGTATCTCTGTTGGTGGTACTTAAAAAACTCCTATTGCACTCTTGGCATTAGGAAAGGCATCCAGCTATAGAAACCATCCCAAATCAGACTGGAACCTGGTGCAGCTCCCCATCTTACCAGTTCCAGTCAAACTGTCTAACCCATGCCAGCATGGAAAACAGATGTTAAATGCTGATGATGATAACTAAATCAGTTCAACCAAATATGAAAACAATGGGAACGCAATTGACAAAATATGAAATCTGTGACAGCAACTGTAAAGATCCAAAAATGTAAAATTCAATAGTTTTCTTTCTTTTGATGCTAAATAATTATGATATTTTAATGTGTATAAGGAACCCCCTTATTTTGGGGCTTAAAATTTGGAAAAAGGGTTTTGTAAGAGATTATAATACTATCCATGTATAAGAAACTCCCATATTTTTTTAACCTAATTTTCGAAAAAAAGGGTTCCTTATACACATTAAAATACGGTAAACAGTCAAAATGAAAATGTTGTTAGTGTTGTAACTGTGACCACTCTATCATTTTCTTTTTTTTGTTTTTGGAGCTGATAATTCTACCTTTGTTGCTGTTCTTTTCCCAACAGAAGAAGACGATATATTTCAATGTGGACGATGCAAAAAACAGTTCACGTCTCTCACGGCATTTGTCACTCACAAACAAGTACGATGTGCCCTGCCTGTTGTGGCACAGAACCCCCTCCGAGCACCGAACACAAACGTCACTGGAACGGTTGTTTCTCAAGCTGCCCCACCCAACCAGAATGTTTCTTACACAAACGCAAATCAGCAAATTCAACGGCAGGTGAGATCACATCTTCTTCCTTCCTTCCTTCATTCATTCATTCCTTCATTCCTTCCTTTCTTTCTTTCTTTCTTCATTCATTCATTCATTCATTCCTTCATTCCTTCCTTCCTTTCTTTCTTTCTTCCTTCCTTCATTCATTCCTTTCTTCCTTCCTTCCTTCATTCATTCCTTCCTTTCTTTCTTCCTTCCTTCATTCATTCATTCCTTCATTCATTCATTCCTTCATTCCTTTCTTTCTTCCTTCCTTCCTTCCTTCATTCCTTTCTTTCTTCCTTCCTTCATTCATTCATTCCTTCATTCCTTCCTTTCTTTCTTTCTTCCTTCCTTCCTTCCTTCCTTTCTTCCTTCCTTCCTTCCTCTCAATGAATTGCAGTCATGCTGGGGCTTTGAAGTGTTTAGCCAAACAAACCACTCGGTTACAACAACAAGGGTTCCAGTCAATCCAATCAACAGAACAGCCTGTTCATGGAATCAACTTGCATCTAGTTGAGTACTCCACAGACATGCATACCCTTAATGCAGTTGTCAGGAAGATTCAGTGTTTCACAATATGTAACAAGACTGGCCCTTTGAATTATAGGTACCACTCATTTTTGCCAGGTGAGTGAACTGGAACGTGAAATAAAGTGTCTTACTCAAGGACACAACACTGCCAGGAATTGAACTCAGGACTTTGCGATTTTGAACCAAATACCCCTAACCACTAAACCACATGCCCTTACTCTAAAATCGCACTAGAATTATTATGTTCTACTTACTTAAGCCCTTTACCCTCTCTGGAACATAGGCCATGGATGACTTTTTCCACTATTCTCAACTCTAGGCCCTCTTTTTTTCTCCTCCTCTGCAATTGAATCCCTAACTTTTCACCTCTGCCTCAGTATCCCACCGCCTGCTATTTTTAGGGTGTCCTCCCTTCTGTCTCCCTTATTGGTTCCAGGTCAGAGCCTGACATGTAATGCTGGCTGTTGGTTTCCTAGAGGCCTGGTTTCTCCATCCCCATTTGCTCTTCAGTACCTGTTCTTTTCTCCTGGTGCTCAGAAGTGGAGTCTGCCTTGCAGCTTTCTTTCAGATTTAGCTGCACTGCATCTTATGTTTCCCCGGAGGAAGGTCCTCTTGATTTTGAATTGTCATTGATGCTTCTGTAACTCTGCTCCTTTTCTAGGTAGGAGTGTTGGCCCTAAGCAAAACCCCATTTGTATCTCTGGGAAGAGGTGGTCTACATTGGTCTGGCTTCTGTCTTTTGACTCCTTTGACCTTTCCAGCATGGGAAGCTCTACCAGAAGTTTATGTTCTGCTGGCATGGCTCTCAGAGTCATCGAGCCACCAAATTACTACATGGCCTGGACCTTGTGGTGGGGAATTGATATGTACCAGTTATATATTGAGGGATGGATTGAGCATCTACATCTGAACTCCTCCTTCAGTTTGGTACCGCTGCATGCCAGTGTAATAAACCAAAATGGACTGTAACTCTTTTACTTGTTTCAGTCATTTGACTGCGGCCATGCTGGAGCACCGCCTATATAGTCGAGCAAATCGGCCCCAGAGCTTATTCTTTGTAAGCCTAGTACTTATTCTATCAGTCTCTTTTGCCGAACCGCTAAGTTACGGGGATGTAAACACACCAGCATCGGTTGTCAAGCGATGTTGGGGGGACAAACACACACATATGTATATATAAATATATATACATATATTTGACGGGCTTCTTCCAGTTTCCATCTACCAAATCCACTCACAAGGCTTTGGTTGGCCTGAGGCTATAGTAGAAGACACTTGCCCAAGGTGCCATGCAGTGGGACTGAACCCGGGATCATGTGGTTGGTAAGCAAGCTACTTACCACACAGCCACTCCTGTGCCTATAACTGTATAAATCATTGCAACAAAAAAGAAGTCAGTATCGGTTTAATGCCACCACACTGTCCAGAAGTTTTTGAAATTACTACATCTTTATTCATTTTTAATGGTGGAACTTGAAGTAGATAACGCTATAAATAGTCGCAAATCAGTATTGGGTTTAAATTCTTTATGATCTGATTCCACTGAGGTTGACTTTTGCCTTTCATCCTTTCGAGGTCAGTAAATTAAGTACCAGTGAAACACAGGGGTTGAAGTAATCGACTAGTCCCCTCCCCCCAAATTTCAGGCCTTGTGCCTATAGTAGAAACGATTATTATTATCATTATTGTTATTATTATTATTATTATTATTATTATTTTTTTCTTCTTTCAAATTTTCTTCCATTTCTTGCCGAGTGTCTTCCCGACTCCTAGGGCAAAGAAACTCATAGTGTATATTGGTAGGCCATTAAACCAAACTCAGTAGTTCGTTCATTTTTTTTTTTTTTTTTTTTTAAAGTTAAATTAAAATACATAAGCAGCAACAGTTCTCACATCGACAATGCTCTTCTCAATACGTGTGATGTACCAGTTAAGACAATCTTTTGCACTTCTTGCAGGGATGGTAAGCCAGGGATCATTCTCATATAATTTTCGGTTCCCTTCTTGATCATTCCTAGTGCTCCTACGATCACTGGTATTGTACCGCCTTGAGATGCCACATTTTCTCAATTTCAATGAGTAGGTCTTTATATTTTCTGAGCTTGTCAAACTCTTTCGCTGAGATATTATGATCACAGGGGATGCTATGTCGATCAATAAGCAAACTTTATTGTTTGGTCTTTCACAACAATATCTGGTTTATTGGCCTGATGGTTGGTTCGGTCGTATGTACTGGAAAGTCCCACAGAATGGTTACATTTTCTCCTTCAGTTACAGCCTCAGGGTGGTGATTATACCACTTGTCGGCAGTTTTGATATTGTAATGCCGACTTATTAGCCAGTGGAGGATTGGCCAACTCTGTCATGTCTTAATTTTACTCCACTGGTGCTAAGACTTTACATCCAGAGATTAGGTGGTCCACTGTTCAATCATGTTGTTGCAGAATCGGCATTTTGGGTCTGCTCCATTTTTCATCACATTGGCCTGGTAGTTCCGGGTTAATAGGCTTTGGTCTTGAGCAGCCAGGATGAAACCTTCGCTCTCTGCTTTTAGCCCTGAGCCCCAGCGCACTGATGGGTTTGCTTCTGGTCAACATCAGCTTGTTTGCTGCGGGTCACATATTTGCCGTGCAGAGGTTTCTCCTCCCACCTATCAGCCAATTGCTCGTGCGCTTTTTCATTGCCATCATTTTCACCTTCTTTGCAACAATAGTTGCCGTACTTCCCTCGGGTTGTTCAGTTTGGGTATCCTGCACGAGATCAATAGCAAATTTTTTGCTTTCCTTGATGATAGAATGAAGCTTCTTTCGTCTCTCCTGATTTTCCACGAGCTTTAGCATCCAGTCATTCGATATTTCGAGATATTTGGCCAGTCCAATTGTGGTTGTTTTGTAAGCTAGTTCAAATTGGATCAGGCCTCGACCTCCTTGGGCTCTGGGAAGGTAAAGGCGATCTACGTCTGCCTTTGGGTGGTGCATCCTATTACAACTCAGCAGCTTGCGTATTTTTCTATCTATATTCTTTACTTCACTCATATTCCAGTTCAACACATTGTAGCTATAAGTAACAACTGGAACTGCTAAGGAATTTATAGCTAACACCTTGTTACGTGCATTTAGTTCAGATTTCAGGACTGCACGAACTCTCCTATAACATTCCTTCCTGATTTTCTCTTTCATGCTTGCATGCTGAATACCAGAGCCTTCATTTATCCCTAAATATTTGTATGTCTGTTCTTGCTCAAGCTCTCTTATGACTGTGTCAACATCTAACACGACTGAACTGAATTTGTGGTCTTCACTTTCCCTTCTGGAAAGTGGCCTTGGCACACTTCTCAAGTCCAAACTCCATCCGATGTCATCGCTGAATGCTTTCACGGTGCGCAATAGGCCTTCAAGTTCATTATGTCTTTACCATAAAGTTTTATGTCATCCATATAAAATAGATGGCTTATTTTTTTATGGCAATTTTATACCCATACCCTGTTCTGTTTAATTCACTTGTAAGGGGTATTAGGGCTATGCAGAATATTAAAGGTGAAAGTGAGTCACTTGAAAAATTCCACAGTTGATGTTTATATTTTCTGAGGCAAGTACTCCATTAGAGTGGTATAATGGAGATTCGTATTCCACAACGACATATTGTGCTTCAGGAAGTTTGAAATCACAGGGGAAATTTTAAAGATGTCCAGCGATCTCAAGATCCATGGATGCGGTATACTGTCGAAGGCCTTTTTATAGTCAATCCATGCGGTGCTGAGATTTCTGCGCTTGTTGTGACAGTTCTCAAGGATCATACGATTGATTAGCAGTTGATCTTTGCATCTCGTAAGAGCCTCGGCGGCACCCTTTTGTATTTAATGGGGAAAATATCGTTCTTCTCCATGAATGCATATGTTTTCTCCGCCAGGATAGATGTTAGGATTTTATACGTGGTGGATAGACAGGTTATAGGCCGATAGTGTTTTTGGAAGGTTGGTTTCGTTATTCTTGGGAGTAGGTAAGTAATGCCACTTGCTAACCATTCAGGTGTTTTCTTGGGGTCTCTCAAAATCCATTGAGCAGCTGAACTAGCTTACCGTGTGCGCACGGGAGCGATGCGAGCCAGAAATTCGGCACCTATCTTTACCGGGGGATTCCAATTATGGGCCTTCGTGAGTGCCTTTCTTAGGTCTGCTATTGTGATGTCTTCCCATGCTTGTTGTTGTAAATTTTGGTAGGATCCTTCAGTTTGTATAATCCAGTCTGCATTTATGTTGTACGTCTTCTTGTCACTCCAAATCCTTTCCCAAAAGTTTTGAACTTCTTCCATGGGAGGGGGGTCTTTAACGGTTACTTTCTCCTTCCCTATTTCTCTGTAGAATTTTTGGCATTGGATGTGAACAGCTTATTTTGCTTGTAAAACTTGTTTCTCTTCTCAAATCTTTGTATTCTTTGGGCTTTTGCTTGGACTTTTTGTTTCAGCGTTTCTTTTATTGATATCAGTTCTTCTCTGGTGAGGATCCAAATTTTCTCTTCATCTCTTCCTGTTCTGGATCTTACATCATTTCCACATATTAGTTCATTTAATATTGATATTTCCCCTCTCATAATTCAATCTCTTTTTCAATTTTACTTCTCCAGGTTTGATTCTTCCCAGGTTTGTTTTCTTTGTTTTTTCGGGGGCATACAGCTGGTTTCAATTGCCCTAGCAGA
>NC_043014.1:14121468-14128968 GCF_006345805.1 Octopus sinensis | reverse complement strand
ACTGGCCAACAAACTACAGAACCCCAATATGAAATCCAAGTGAGTTTTGTTTATTTATATTAAATCTTCTATTTATATTGTACTAGTCATTGTGGGAGACAGAAAACTGGGTACTTTTTACTATTACCTTATCATAACATCTCTTTAGAGTCTGCTTAAAAAGCAGTTAATTGACAGAATTAGTAGAAAACTTGTTCTATTTTATGGTATTTTCAGACATACAAGTTGATACAGGTGTGGCTGTGTGGCAAAGGTGGCAAACTGGCAGAAACGTTAGCACGTCGGGCGAAATGCTTAACGATATTTCATGTGCCACTACGTTCTGAGTTCAAATTCCGCCGAGGTCAACTCTGCCTTTCATCCTTTCGGGGTCGATTAAATAAGTACCAGTTACGCACTGGCGTTGATATATAATCGACTTAATCCGTTTGTCCCCTCTGTGTGTAGCCCCTTGTGGGCAGTAAAGAAATAAGAAGCTTGCTTCCCAACCACATGGTTCTGGGTTCAGTCCCATTGTGTGTTACCTTGGGCAAGTGTCTTCTATTATAGCTTTGGACCAACTAAAGCCTAGTGAGTGGGTTTGGTAGATGGAAACTGAAATAAGCTTGTTATATATATATATATATATATATATATATATATATATATATAATTCCAAGAGAGTTACAGGTTGTGAATCCAACCAACGAAGGGATAATATCTATCCAATATACTGCCGGTAGAATACCCAATTATTAATACACAAGTGTTTTTTATTGCATGGTTATTACACTACTGAATGTAATAAACGGGCAGGGGTAACCTATTCTATTTTCTATGTTCTACATTTTATATTTTAATAATTACTGGTATTTTTATATATGTAAAACATAATCTGTTATACATGTATGTACATTGTTATAATTGTTTTTTTAAAAAAATAAATAGACATAATATAATGTCTAAAAGTTGATGAATACCACCTCTTGATCCTCTCCATTTTCTTATTGCCGTATATGTGTGTGTGTGTGTCTGTGTTTGTCCCCCTATCGCTGTTTGACAACTAGTTTGGGTGTGTTTACATTCCCATAACTTAGCAGTTTGGCAAAAGAGACTGATAGAATAAGTACTAGGTTTAAAAAATAAGTCCTGAAAAATTCCTTCAAGGCAGTACTCCAGCATGGCCATAGTCAAATGGTTGAAACAAATAAAAGAAAGTGGCAATACTGCCCACTTTGGGAACCTCTGGGTTACAACAATGATCATTCCAGTTGATCACATCAATGGAAGGCCTTGCTCGTGAAATTACTGTGCCCCACAAACATAGTTCTCAGGGAGATTTAATGTGACATGGCTGGCCCTTTGAATTACAAGTACTACTCATTTTTTCCAGCTGTTCAATTCCCGGACTGGGCTGTGTGTTGTGTTCTTGAGCAAGACACTTTATTTCATGTAGCTCCAGTTCACTCAGCTGTAGAAATGAGTTGCAACATCACAGGTGCCAAACTGTATAGGCCTCTGCCTTTTTCCTTGGATAACATCGGTGGCGTGGAGAGGCAACTGCTGGTCTTCCATAAACAACCTTACCTGGACTTGTGCCTCAGAGGGGATCTTTCAAGAAGCAATCCCATGATCATTCATGACTAAAGGAGGTCGTTACTCATTTTTTCCAGCTGATTGGACCGGAGTAAAGTGAAATAAAGTGTCTTGCTTAAGGACACATATTACTGGAAATTGAACTGACGGCTTTACAATCATAAGCTGAATACCCTAACCATTAAGCCATGCACCTTTATGTGCCAGAAAATGTGGTTGTTGCAACCCCTTATAGTCTGGTTTCAAACCTGCCAAGGTGAATTCTGCTTTTTCTCCATCCAGTGCTCTATAAAATAAGTACCAGTCAAGTTGAGGCCTGATATAATCCACTATATCTATCCTTATATCTATCCTTAAGATTTAAAACCTTTTTTCTATGTTAGAAAGCCATGTGGGATTAAGAAGTGTGGGATTAATTTTGAGTTGGCCAGTGCTTTGTGGGTAGAATTTGATTGATGGAAATTGCATGATAGTGCTAGACTTAATCTCTCTCATGGGTTAACCTCACTATCTGACCCTTAGGTACCTTCAGCAAGGGCCACTCTATTGCAAGCATTCAGACTATTAATTCTGTGTGTCCCATCCATGCTCCACTTCAGTTTTGCCCCCCCCCCAATTTTTTAAGACCCCCTTCAGTCATGACTGACCGTGGGATTGCACCTAGAAAGTTACCCTCCCAGGCACAAGTCCGGGCAAGTTTGTTTATGGAAGACCAGCAGTTGCCCATGCATACCGGCCTCCCCTTTCCACGCCACCAATGTTATCCAAGGGAAAGGCAAAGGGGCTGATACAGCTTGGCACCTGTGACATTGCAACTCATTTCTACAGCTGAGTGAACTGGAGCAACGCGAAATAAAATGTCTTGCTCTAGAACACAACATGCAGCCCGGTCTGGGATTCAAACTCACGACCTCACGATCGTAAGCTCAACGCTCTAACCACTGAGCCATGCGCCTCACTACCCCAAATGTGTACCCTTCCATAAATAATGTAAGTTTATCTTTTGTTTTTTACATGTTTCAGTCATTGGAGTATTGCCATGCTGGAGCACCATCTTAAAGGATTTTTCTTTTTTTAGTTGAATAAATCAACTATCGATCATAGTACTTATCATTTTATAAATCTGGTACTTATTCTATTGGTCTTATTTGTGCCAAACTGCTAAGTTACAGGGATGTAAACAAACCAAACCTGGTTGTCAAATGGTGGCAGGAGGACAAACATTTACACACACACACACACACTTGTGAGAAAAATGGTGAAGTTCTAAAAAGTCTTTTCCTTTTATTTTCAGCCTATTCTTACATACAGTGCAGTACCACAATCTCCACTTAACCAACTGGCCCAGAACATTCTCACAGAAGAACTCATGTCCCTGAACATGGACCAAAATCTGCAACATGTCCAAACAATGGTAAGCAATTCTTTCTTTTATTTTATTTTTTTCTTTCAACCCTTTGGTATTCAAATTAGTTCGTCAAATGTAATGCTTATTTATTCCCATTGTTTTTAATTAATCATGCATTAACTTGTGTGTGTGCGCTACTGGTAACATGTGTGTGTGTGTGTGTGTGTGTGTGTCTCCAGGTAACTTACAGGACAGGAAAAGAACAAGAAAAGGTAAAAAGCCCACCTCAGTTAAGTGGTGTGGAGGAGTATTTGAAAGGGGGAAGGTGGCTTTGTGCCAGGTGTTGAGAGGATAAAGTGTGATAGAGGGACAATCTCAGGTGCCTGATTATAGAAGAGATACCTCATTGTCTAAGGTTGCCAGTGTCATGTAAATGGAACCCGTGAAATTGTAGTCATGGCGTTGCCAGTGTTATTTAAATAGTACCTATAAAATCATAGTTGTGGCCATTGCCAGTCACGTAAATGGCATGTTAAAAGCACCTATTACACTCTTATTTCTTTATTGCCCACAAGGGGCTAAGCACAGAGGGGACAAACAAGGACAGACAAAAGGATTAAGTTGATTATATCAACCCAGTGCGTAAATGGTACTTATTTAATCAACCCCGAAAGGATGAAAGGCAAAGTCGACTTCAGTGGAATTTGAACTCAGAATGTAAAGACAGACGAAATACCACTAAGTATTTCGCACGGCATGCTAACGCTTCTGCTTGTTTCAGTCATTTGACTGTGGCCATGCTGGAGCACCGCCTTTAGTCGAGCAAATCGACCCCAGGACTTATTCTTTATAAGCCTAGAACTTATTCTATCGGTGTCTTTTGCCGAACCACTAAGTTACGGGGACGTAAACACACCACCATTCGTTGTCAAGCGATGTTGGGGTGACAAACACAGACATACAAACATATACATACATATATATACATATATATGACAGGCTTCTTTCAGTTTCCATCTGCCAAATTACACCTATTACACTCTTAGCATTAGGACAGGCAATCCAGCTGTAGAAACTATGCCAAATCAGCCTGGAGCCTGGTGCAGCTTACCAGCTCTAGTCAAACCATCTAACCCATTCCAGCATGGAAAGCGGGCATTAAATGATGATGATGATGATGATGATGATCAATGTGGATAAATAAGTCCTATGTTTGACAAAGTAATCTGAATGCTAAAGGGTTCCAGCTGGGGTTTTTGGAATATAAATTACCAAGGAATTTTAACGGGAAGTTTTGATTGAGATTATTTGCAACAGAAAGTTGGTAGCATGTGAGCTGGGTGGGGGTGGTCTCAGATGGGTCGGTATGGAAAGGGTCAAAGTTCATTTCATTTCCACGATGATGATGATTATGATGATGATGATGGCCTTTTCGTTTTATCCCTTTATTCAGCAAACAGCAGCAGTTCAACCTGGTTCTTTCCTCTCCCCGGTGATGTCGTCAGTTCCGAATGCTGTGGCTCGAAACTCCGCAACACCAAACATTACCACCATATTCAGCAACGTCACCCCCTCCGCCGCCATCACCAACAACAACAACGGCAACAACAACAATGCCACCGTCTACACCAGCGACCCTGTTGTCAGCCAGCAGTTGCAGGCCATAACGCAACAAGTGCAACCAATACAACAACAACAACAACAACAGCAGCAACAACAACAGCAACTGTCACAACAACAGCAACAACAAAGCATGAACACTACTACCTTGACCACTCAAACCACTGATAAAATATTCTACCAACAAGCCCAGCTGCAGCAACAACAGCAACAACAACAACAACAACAACAGCAGCAGCAGCAACTGCAGCAAGTGCAACAACACCAGAATGGCAATGCAGTGACTATTACAGCAACTAGTATTGGTGTTCTTAACAAAGCTCAGGTCCATCGGTCAGGTAAAAATCTAAATTCTCTTTAACCACCACCACCACCACCACAACCACCTTTCATATTCATTATTATATTTATTTCTTTATTGCCCACAAGGGGCTAAACATAGAGGGGACAAACAGGGACAGACAAAGGGATTAAGTCGATTAGATCGATCCCAGTATGTAACTGGTACTTAATTTATCAACCCTGAAAGGATGAAAGGCAAAGTCGACCTTGCCGGAATTTGAACTCAGAACATAACAGCAGACGAAATACCTATTTCTTTACTACCCACAAGGGTAGTAAACACAGAGAGCACAAACAAGGACAGACAAAGGGATTAAGTTGATTATATTGACCCCAGTGTGTAACTGGTACTTATTTAATCGGCCCCGAAAGGATGACAGGCAAAGTTGACCTCGGCGAGATTTGAACTCAGAACGTAACGGCAGACGAAATACAGCTAAGCATTTCGCCCGGCGTGCTAACGTTTCTGCCAGCTCGACGCCCTAATTCATTATTATAGTCATTATTAAAGTGGTGAGCTGGCAGAATTGTTAACATGCCGGGCAAAATGCGTAGCAGCATTTTGTCCGTCTTCATGATCTGAGTTCAAATTTCACTGGGGTCGATAAAATAAGTACCAGTTGAATACTGGGGTTGATATAATTGACTAATCCCTTCTCCACAAATTTCAGGTCTGTGCTTATAGTAGAAAGGATTATTATTATCATCTTTTACTCTTTTACTTGTTTCAGTCATTTGACTGTGGCCATGCTGGAGCACCACCTTTAGTTGAGCAAATCGACCCCAGGACTTATTCTTTGTAAGCCTAGTACTTATTCTATCGGTCTCTTTCGCCAAACCACTAAGTTACAGGGATGTAAACACACCAGCATCAGTTGACAAGTGATGTTGGGGGAACAAACACAGACACACAAACATACACACACACACACACACACATACATACATACATGCAGCCATGTCTTATAGAAAATTATGATGACAGGATTTTATCCTATATATGAACATTTTAAAATGTGAGATTTTTTTTATGTATAAGTAGGTAATTGAAGTTAATCTCACACAGGCTAGTGTTAGAATTATGATGACATGTTTTATCTTAAATATAATTAAGAGAATTTTAAAATGGGAGTAGGGTTATATATGAGTAGGGTTGGGCATCCAGCCATGAAAACCATGATAAAACAGACCTTACTCATGATGGTGCCAAATAAAAACCACCAAGTCCACTCTGTAGAGTAGTTGGTGTTAGGAAGGGTATCCAGCTGTAAAACCCATGCCAAAAGAAACAGTGTAGCTTGGTGCAACCCTCTGGATTGCCAACTCCTGTCAAACTGTCCAACCCATGCCAGCATGGAAAACATGTTAAATGATGATTGTGAGGGTCAATAGAGTTAATCTTTGACAGGCTGTTGTCAGAATTGTGAACAAAGTCTCTTTTTGCTTTCTTACAGGTCGGAAGGTATTACAGTCAAACAACATCATCACCATCTTGCCATCGGTTCAACAAGATGTGGACCTTCAGCAGCCACTGAAACTCCGCAGTGTGAAGGAGACAATCATGTCTGCTGCGGAGAGCAGTGATAATCGTGCGGGAAACTGGAACAAGAAGAAACTTCAGTGTGAGCTCTGTAATAAGTATTTTGCCAAGAACTTTGATCTCCAGCAGCATATCCGTTCTCATACGGGTGAGAAACCATTCCAGTGTATCGTCTGTGGTCGAGCGTTCGCCCAGAAGTCGAATGTCAAGAAGCATATGTCTACTCATAAGGTTTGCCAACTAAGACATTTTCATTTGTTCCTATTATTATTATTATTTTTTCCTTGTTTCTTCAAATTTTCTTCCGTTTCTCGCCGAGTGTTTTCCGTACACCTAGGGCAGAGAAGCTCATTCCCAGATTACACACGCAAATTCATAGGTAAAATATGTATTTAAAAATTAATTAATAAACAAATTCATGAATGGATGTTGTTTTCACAGCGATAATGCTGTTCTTAGTACATCAGCCGTTCCAGTTAATACGATTTTTTGCACTTCCTGTAGGGATGGTAAGCCTGGTATCATTTTCAAATAGGTTTCAGTACCTTTTTTTATCATTCCTAGAGATCCTACAATCACTGGTACTGTAGTCGCCTTGAGATGCCACATTTTTTCAATTTCTATTAGCAGGTCTTTATATTAACTGATCTTGTTAAATTCTTTCGCTGATATATTGTGATCGCAAGGAATACTCATGTCAATTAATAAACATTATTATTATTATTATTTTATTATTATTATTATTATTATTATTATTATTATTGTCATTATTAAAGCAGCAAGCTGGCAGAATTGTTAGCATACCAGGCAAAATGCTTAGTGGTAGTTTGCTCATCGCTACATTCTGTGTTCAAATTCTGCCAAGTTTGACTTTGCCTTTTATCCTTTCAAGGTCAATAAATTAAGTACCAGTGAAACACTGGGGTCGATGTAACTGACTAGTCCCCTCCCCCAAAATTTCAGACCTTGTGCCAACATTTGAAGTCATTATTATTATTTTGCAAAGGCATGTAAGCTGGCAGAATCAGTAGCACACTGGGAAACATGCTTAGTGGCATTTTGTCTGTCTTGACGT
>NC_043014.1:14039643-14121368 GCF_006345805.1 Octopus sinensis | reverse complement strand
CCCTGGAAAGTGACAGAAGTTGTTTCTGCAGATTTTCGGAGGTTAATGCTCCCGAGCATCTACCGCATACAAAAACTATCTTCCCAGTTAGCCTACCTTTGACCATGTATATATATGTATATATAATGTATATATATATATATTATATAATATATATGTATATCTATATATATGTATATATATATATATGTATATATATGTATATGTATATATATATATATGATATATGTATATGTATATATATGTATATGTATATATATGTATAGTTATAGATATGTATATGTATATATATTATATATATGTATATATATAGTTATATATGTATATATATTATATATATATGTATATAATATGTATATATGTATATATATATGTATATATATATATATATATATATATATATGTATATATATATATATATATATATATATGTATATATATAGGATATATATATATATATATATATATATGTATATATATATATATATATAATATATATATATATATACCGGAGTATATAAATATATACCGGATTAAGCACATAAATGTGGAACAAGGTGGAAAAGAGTACTCAAATACCAGAGGTACAGTAAGTAATATGCTTATTTAAAAGGCAGCAGAATTTAACAAAAGCTGTTACTCTGAGTTTCACGTTTCCATTTGTCTGACAGTTTTGCTTTTAAATAAAGTATATATATATATAGTGAGGTATATTTGCCATTTGAATATGGTTAACCCCTAAGGGTGTGACTGTATGTAGTTTGTAGCCCCAGGAAACACCTCCCAGCTGGCTATAGACACACTTTCTGTGCCCTATCACAAATACTGATAGGGCATAGAAAGTGTGTCTATAGCCATCTGGAGGAGGTGTCTTCCTGGGGCTACAAACTACAGTAGCATCCACCCTTAGGGGTTAGCCATATTCAAATGGCATATACGTCACGATGTGTTGCCGCTACTGTTTATAACTCGCTCTGAGATTTATCATTATATATATATATATACATATATATATATATATATATATATATATATATATATATATATATATAATATACATATATATATATATATGTATGTATGTATTTGTTTGTGGCTACAGTAGAGGACACTTGCTCTAGGTGTCAAGCAGTGGGACTGAACCCAGAACCATGTGGTAGGGAAGCAAGCTTCTTACCACACAGCCACACTTGTATGTGTCTCCCATCATATTTATTCATAAGGCTTTGATCAACCTGGGACACTTGCCCTTGCTACCATGTAGTGGGATTAATCATGAGACCACATGGTTGTGAAGCAAGTCTCTCAACCATACTATACTATTACTTCTATGTAAACTTGTGACCTTATACGTATTTCAGAAAAACCCATAATCATAATTTCCCTCCACTCTGTTAGGAGGCACAAGCATTTACACACACATGATGAGAACTTCCACCTTACAAATCCACTCACAATAACTTCGGTCAGCTCAAGGTTATAGTAGAAGACACTTGCCCAAGGTGCCACGCAGTGGGACTGAACCTGAAACCATATGGCTGGGGAGTAAGCTTTCTAACCACACAGCTATGCCCGCACCTGTCATTTTATAATCATCATCATTATCATCGACATCAGTATTTTATGTCAGTCTCTTCTTCATTTCACAATTTCAATATGTCTTTTGTCATCCAGGTCTGGCCAAGTGGCATGGGTTCCACGTTGCCTCAGCAACCGTCTCCACAGGCATCATCTGCTGATGAGGCAGAACCAGATATCCCCGAACCACCTACTATACCCATGCCTCAACCTGATCCAACTTGTGAGGAGGTAAATTTCAGTCATCTTCTACAATTTTATTTGGTTTCTCTTTCATTTCAGGAGGGCCACATCTCTTTCATCCTCCCAACCACTTTTTTTTTTAATCTTTGTATGTTATGCATATGTCCCTTCTTTCTCAGTATAAACCATGTATACTTTTTTTTTCTTCTTCATCATCATCATTGTTTAACGTCTGTTTTCCATGCTAGCATGGGTTGGACGATTTGACTGAGGTCTGGCAAACCAGATGGCTGCACCAGGCTCCAATGTGATCTGGCAGAGTTTCTACATGTGGATGCTCTCCCTAATGCCAACCACTCCGAGAGTGTAGTGGGTGCTTTTACATGCTACCGACGCAAGGGCCAGTCAGGCGGTACTGGCAACGGCCACCCTCAAATGGTGCTTTTTATGTGCCACCTGCACAGGAGTCAGTCCAGTGGCCCCGGCAATGACCTCACTCAAATGTTTTTTTTCACGTGCCACCAGCACAAGTGCTAGTAAGGTGATGCAGGTAACGATATCATTTCATTATATGTAAACCCCAACACCTTATGTCTGTCTTTGTATTGTCCCCCTCATCCTTTGCCCTTGTGGCAAATAAAAGAAATCATCATTATTATTATTATTATTATTATTATTATTATTATTTAAGCTAGTAGAGTTGTTAACACAGGCAAAATGCTTAGTGGCATTTCGTTCGTCTTCCTGTTGTCCTTCAGACAAGAGGAAAAAAAGCCAAAGCTTAATATCAACAACTTTCTTTCTCTTTTCCTTTCTTTCTTTCTTTCTGTTACTACCTTCTCTCTTTCTCTTGCTTTTCTCCATCTTTCAGATTATAGAGGAAGAACAGAAACAAAATGTTATAAACAACTATATTTTTCTTTTTTGAAGGCACATGGCTTAGTGGTTAAGGTAGTCGGCTCACAGTTGTAAGGTCGTGAGTTCAATTCTCGCCGGTGCACTGTGTCCCTGAGCAAGGCACCTTATTTCACATTACTCCAGTCCACTCAGCTGGCAATGATGAGTAGTACCTGTATTTCAAAGGGCCAGCCAAGTCACATTCTGAGTCACACCGAATCTCCCTGAGAACTATATTAACCCTTTCGCTACTGTATTTATTTTGAGATGCTCTGTGTTTCTTTCAATTACTTTAAATATAAGAAAGAATTTAGTAAATTAATTAATTTATCATTAAGCTAGTGTTAGGAACATAAATTGTGACTAAGGTTTTGGGGAAGATTTTAATTCAAAACTTATGAAAACAGGACATTTGTACTACAGAACCAGAGCCAGTTTCAGCCGGGTTGGTAACAAAAGGGTTAAGGTTATGCGTATCTGTGGAATGCTCAGCATATTAATTTCATGAGCAGGCTGTTCCGTTGATCAGATCAACTGGAAAACCAATCATCATAGCCAAGTGCTATATTTATTTTCTGTCTGTGTGTCTGTCTGTCTTTTCCAATCACTCTCTCTCTCTCTCATTCTCTCTCTTTTCACCTTTCAACTGCTCTCTTTCCTTCAGATGACAGAGGAAGAACAAAAACTAAACGTCGTTGTCGACAACTCCTACCTGTGCCAGTATTGCCCTGAGAAGTTCAAGTCTTACTTCCAACTGAAATCTCATATGGTCCAACACAAGAGTCAGCAGGTAATTTACAAAAAATGACTGAAAATTAAGGTGTTATGGGGGTGGGGGAGGAATGAGCAGGAGTTTGCTTCTGTCGACAGCTCAAAAGTAAAGTGGATACTAGCATTTGTTACTTGTTTCAGCCATTGAACTGTGGCCATGCTGGAGCATAGCCTTGCAGGGTTTTAATGGAACAAATTGATTCTAGTATTTAAAATTTTTTTTTAAATTTATTATCCTGGTATTTATTATTCTGTTGGTCTCTTTTGCCAAACCACTAGGCAAATCTTGTCAAGCACAGTATATTGCCAACAGTCTCGGTTACTTGTCATATATACATATGTATATATATATATATATATATATACACACACACACACACACACATATGTGTGTGTGTGTGTCTTTGTGCCTATGTTTATTATGCCACCACTACCACATGACAACCAGTGTTGGTTTGTTTATGTCCTATGGGTTTGGCAAAAGAGACTGATAGAATAAGTACTGGGTTGATTTGTTTGGCTAAAATCTTTGAAGGCAGTGCTCCAGCATGGCCAAAGTCCAATGACTGAAACAAATAAAAGATGAAGATAAAAAAAAAAGATAATTAAAATTTCGCCCTTAGTTATGAGGACAATAAGTATATGCAAATGACTAATGCTAATCATTAAATGCAAGGGAAACAACTCTGAAATTTTAGTTAATTAAAATTAATTAGATATGGAATTCAGTCAGGGAGTGTGTCTCACTTTTTTATCTGTACGATGAACGACAACTCAGAACATATTACTATTTTATTGAATCTTTAGCATTCAGATTGCATATTGTTTTGAGTTAATCCTGCATTATTTTGTGATTGAGATTTCAATGATGTAGTTGTTTATCATTAAAATGACATCGTAGGGTAGGTGTGAGAGACCATACCAAATCAGATTGGAACCAGGTGTTGCCTTATAGTTTACTAATTTCAGTCAAACTGTCTAACTCATGCCAGCATGAGTTTGACAGTTAACTAAATAAAAATGAGGGTGAATACTGAGAGGTTGGATAACTTAAAAGAATGACTGGGGGAAAATTACTTTGGAGCATCCTCTGCATGAAAACTTATCACTAAAGAGGGTACCGGCATCATTGAAATTTTAACTAATGTCTAAATTTAGCAAAAGCCTATTCCGTCTTTGTCAAAATAAGGAAGAAAACGAATGAAAAATATCAACTCATTCAGATAGAACAAAACCAAGATGAATGCAATTATCATCACACACACAGACACAAATGCATGTTGGCATTTCATTCAATGATTTCCAAGCCTGATGGGTCAGAGTTTAAGGCAGATTTTTTGAAATCAGATGCCCTTCCTGTTGCCAAACCTCCCGTCTTTCCAAAATGGCCAAACTTTTTTTCACAGAATATTGGAAATGAATGACATTCATTTACAACAACCACAAGATGTGAAGACAAAGAGACACAAACATACATCATCCACACACACTCACATGTGTGTGTGTATAAGAATAAGATGGACTTCTTTCAGTTTCCGGTTATCAAATCCACTCCCAAAGCTTTAATTGGTACAGGGCTGTACTAGAAGACACTTGTCCAAAGTGCTATGCAATGGAACTGAACCTGAAATCATGTGGTTGGAAAGCACACACTTGCACCAACTTATCTATTATATAAAATCTGTTCTGTCTGTGTGTCTTCTATGATCTCAGGAATCCTCCATCTGATTTCGCTCAAATTTGACATGTAGATACCGACAATATCAGGGCATGTATAAGTCTTGAAAAAATTACAAAAATCGATTCCAGGTGAGAATGCGATCGATAAAGCATATTTGTGTGAATAAAATCATTTTTCTTTGGAATAGAATAATAGTCTATCTTTATTTCTTCTTTTGCTGGTGTCTCAAATTTAGGTTAAATCAGTGTTTCTCAAAGGGGAGGCCTATGGGATGGTCGTACAAGTTGTTTTGAGAAAATTTGGTTTAAATGTTTGACAACTCAGCACCGTCCATTGGACGGGGGGGGGGGATGGCGTTTTGCTCGTTTAATATATTTATGATATTCATTTGCATTTAAAAAACATTTTGTGAAGATGAAACAAAATGAGAAAATGAAATTATCTTTCCCTGTTTTCTACCACTATCTCTGGTATTAAATGTTTGTTGTGGATTTCAAACCAATAGTTTATGCCATTTACTAGAGAAATGTCTTATGAAGTTGTGTTTCCTATTAATAAGCTTGCTTTGTAATCTTGTTTTCTACTCTTTGTTTTTAGGTCTACAAGTGTGTTGTGAAGACGTGTGGACTAACATTTAAAGAACTCGAACTCTTCCTTACTCACACGAAAAGTCACGAGGAAGACATGAGTTACCGGTGTCATATCTGTTCAAAGCATTTTGCTACTCTTTATGATCTTGGAGTGCATCAATTCTCCCACAGTGTTTGTGAGGATACTATTAATCGAAATGGTCCGAGGTAGGTCCCTTGTAATTTGACTTTGAAATAACAGAAAAAATGGATCTTTTCCCTTTGAATGGCTGATCGAGAAACAAAAAATACACTACCGATAGTTAGTTATGCTAAGAGTAAAAGATGTTTTATATGACACATTCTACCACTATACGAAGTTTGAAAGTGTTTAGTTACAAAAATTAGTTTCTAAATCTGCTGGTCAAAAGGTAAAGATCTGAAAAAATGTGTATGTATCAGAGAAAAACTTAAAATAATGAACTTTTCTACTATAGGCACAAGGCCTGAAATTTTGAAGGAGGATGCTAGTTGATTACATTAACCCCCAGTACCCAACTGATACTTATCTTATTGACTCCAAAAGATGAAAGGCGAAGGTGACCTTGGTGGAGTTTGAACTCAAAACATTAAACTGGAAGAAATGCTGCAAAGCATTTTGTCTGGCATGCTAATGATTCTGCCAGCTCACCGCCGTAAAGAAATTTAGAATAATAATTCTTTTTACTATAGACACAAGGCCTGAAATTTTGGGGAAAGGGGATAGTCAATTTCTTAAGGCTTACTACCTTAAAAAATCTAGGAAAATTATAAGAAAATAAAAGAAACATATCTCACCTCTCAGGTGATATTTAATTCATTTAGAATTTAGAAACTTTGAAGAATGTGAAATATTTTCTTTTTAATGGTGGAACTCAAAGTAGTTAAAGCTATAAATGAGGGCATGTAAATATTGAGTTTTAAAAAGCCCATATGGTAGAAAAAGATGAAGGCTGCCCATTGCTTTGTTGCTGTAAGCTTGCCGAAGCATGTTCAGTGTTTCTGTAGCAGACTTCCCAAGTTTAACACAAAATTTCACAGTGGTTCTTTGTTCCAACTTCCTGTCCATGACAAAAATTGCAGACTACAGCATACAAGTGATCGCAAAAACAGAAATTTTACAACTTGCAAAGTACTCAGCAATGTCATTCAGCATACCGCCTCATGAAGATCACTGCTAGCTCTCACTGCACATGTAACTGTGTGCTGCCATCTGTTGGCACGCTACAGAACTAGTCCTGGTGGTGGTGTCGTCATCGTTGTTGTTAAGGTCATTGCCTGGAACTGGAATCAAACTATTATAAAATATAATGTATTAATGAGTGAATAATTACCAAGCCCACTGGCATCTGGTGTAGTGGTTAAGAGCGTGGGCTACTAACCCCAAGATTCCGAGTTCAATTCCAGGCAGTGACTTGAATAATAATAATAATAATAATAATAATAATAATAGCAACAACATTGAAAAATACCTTAGGAATGAGAACCCAGGTTTGAAATTTCCCCAAGACTCCTGATGAAGACTGGAGGGTATATCAGCTGAGACGTTACGTTAACAACAAACAAGACGAGGACAAATATCCGTCAGTTGTAAACAATGTGCATAATTCCTCATCTCTTAAATACAGAACTGTATATTAATGTACATAAACATTTCTTTTTTTCTTTCTGCAGGCATTTCCAGTGTACCAAATGTCTAAACAAGTATTCCACACCAGAAGCTCTGGAACACCATTTAACCACATCATCTCATGAATTTCCCTGTCCACATTGTAAAAAAATATTCCCCTGTGAACGATACCTTCGCCGTCACCTGCCAACACATGGAAGTATAGGTAAAATTTGTATTTATGAATTACAATTTCTCTTTTCTGCAATGTTTACACTGACAATAACAATGACGAACAGAATCAGCAAAGAGAAACGGCTAGAAGTAGCAGCTAAGCCTCCTTCAAATCACACTCTGCCATCTTCCAAGGACACATTAGATAATGTGGTCCTGGATTCACTGTATTGAGAAAAAACAAATGTACAAGATGGGATGGTCATGCCTGGAATGCTTTTGATCATAGATCTGGTTGATTAGAGCTGACCTGAGTTTAAATAATGACAAATAAGCCAATACTCTTTTACTTGTTTCAGTCATTTGACTGTGGCCATTCTGGAGCACTGCCTTTAGTCGAGCAAATCGACCTCAGGACTTATTCTTTGTAAGCCTAGTACTTATTCTATCGCTCACTTTTGCCGAACCGCTAAGTTACGGGGAAATAAACACACCAGCATTGGTTGTCAAGCAATGTTGGGGGGACAAACACAGACACACAAACATATACACACACATACACATATATATATATATATATACATACATATATACAACAGGCTTCTTTCAGTTTCCGTCTACCAAATCCACTCATGAAGCTTTGGTCGGCCCGAGGTTATAGTAGAAGACACTTACCCAAGGTACCATGCAGTGGGACTGAACCCAGAACCATGTGGTTGGTAAGCAAGCTACTTACCACACAGCCACTCCTGCACCTATATATTTAGACTCTTTTAAAGTTAATAATAACTTATTTGAATTTTGAATACACACACACACATATATATGGAGTGTCTGTGTATATCTTTGTGTTTGTCCTCCCTCCTACTACTGCTTGACAACTGGTGTTGATGTGTTTATGTCCACATAGCTTAGCAGTTAAGCAAAAGAGACTGATAGAATAAGTATCATCATCATCATCATCATTGTGTAACGTCTGCTTTCCATGCTGGCATGGGTTGGACGGTTTGACTGGGGTCTGGGAAGCCAGGAGGCTGCACCAGGCTCCAGTCTGATCTGGCAGTGTTTCTACAGCTGGATGCCCTTCCTAACGCCAACCACTCTGTGTGTGTAGTGGGTGCTTTTTACGTGCCACCGGCACAGGCCAGAGGAGGCTGGCAACGGCCATGATCGGTTGGTGCTTTTTATGTGCCACCAGCACGGATGCCAGTCAAGGCAGCGCTGGCATCAGCCACGTTCGGATGGTGTTTTTTATGTGCCACCAGCACAGGTATCACATCTTTAATTTCCATTGATTTTTATTTTGATGTTGATGTACCTGACTCAATAGGACTCCTGAAGCACTGCAGGTTGCCCTATGATCCAAGGTAAGCATAGCAGGCCATCCTGCAAGCCATGAACTCACTTTATTTGTTGGGTTTTCACAGTCACAGTATATCTCCAGAGGTTTCAGTCTTTCATCATTGCCTCTGTGAGGCCCAACGTTCGAAGGTCATGCTTGACCACTCATCCCATGTCTTCCTGGATCTACCTCTACCCCGGATTCCTTCAGCTGTTTGGGAGTGGCACTTCTTCACACATCTCTCCTGATTCATCTGTAGTACATGACCAAATAAGTCCTGGTGTCAATTTGCTTGACTAAAACCCTTCAAAGTAGTGTCTCAACATGGCAACATTCTAATAACTGAAACAAGTAAAAGAATAAAAGATATCTATTTATTTCTGTTATTGTTGAAACCCCTTTTCTTACAAATCTTTTCAGGTCAGTTTCCCTGTAACATTTGTCAGAAAAGATTCAAGACAGAACATTATCTGAAGATGCATGCCCTCATTCACAGTGGGGAGAAGCCATTCCAATGCGAGTCTTGTGCAGCAGCCTTTAACAGGAAGGACAAACTGAAAAGACACATGCTTATTCATGAATCAGTCAAGAAACATAAATGCCCATTCAAAAGTTTCACAGGTGAGAAGATTTTTCATTTTGTTGCATCAAGGAGAGTCATTATACCAATATTATTAACACACACACTGATCCAATTCCACTTCTTTATCATTAGTCAATTGGTTAAATATCCAACTAATTGATTGTTTGTTTAACTTGGTTAAACATTAAGTCATTTGTTTTGTTTTTGTCTTTATTTTTTTTTTCTGTCAAAGCTCCTTCAATCAATATTTGATCACTCTCTTCATTCAATATTTGATCACTCCCTTCAGTCAATATTTGATCACTCCCTTCAGTCAATATTTGATCACTCCCTTCAGTCAATATTTGATCACTCCCTTCAGTCAATATTTGATCACTCCCTTCAATCAATATTTGATCACTCCCTTCAGTCAATATTTGATCACTCCCTTCAGCCTGTATTTGATCTGTCATTTCAATATAAATTTGATCATTGACTTCAATATATGTCTCACATCAATATATTTTCTTTTGCAGGTTGTACAAAAGAGTTTAACAGACCAGATAAGCTGAAAGCCCACATCATTACTCATAGTGGAGTGAAACCATTTAAATGTAAGGAATGTGGCAAAGGGTTCAGTCGTCGTCCTCACTTGGTGGAACACGAAAGGGGACACAAAGCAGATTACAGATTCCAGTGCCAGAAATGTGGTCGTGGGTTTTTCAGGCCCAAACTTTTCCACGACCACAAATGCCATCCGGTGAAGTTGGGAGCAGATCCACAAATATTCCGGCCACGTAACCGACGGAAACTGGGTCGACCTCGCAAACGCATGATCACTGTGACCTCCGAGTCATTGAACAAGGAAAACAGTGGGAAAGGAGTGGCTCCGAAGAGACGTGGACGCCCTCGAAGCAACGCAACATCAGGGGTGACCACTCGGCCTACTGAAAACAGCATAGTACAGCAGGTTGCATTCAATCACACTACCAACAACAATAACAGCAACAACAACAACAACAACAACAACACACTGCCGAATTCAGAACCCATTGTATTAGACACGTCGTCTGCCATGAATGGGATTTCTGACAAGACCGGTGCACTGGACATACAGACTAATCCTACAACCGTTACGGCCACTGCTCTTTCTGGGGCTCAAGTCTTAGCTCAGGCAGCTACTGTTCACCAGCCATCTTCTGACACCTCTCTCCAGCAGCTCATTCCAACTGCTACCTCCATAGACAGTTCAGGTAACATAAATGTCAATGTAAATGGTAACGAGCTGTCGGCCAAAGCTACAGATGCAGTGATTGACCATTACGTTGTGCACTTCACAGAATCTACAGACTCGCATGGCACTACCATCCATGCCCAACTCATCCCGGCGTACCCATCCGCAGCTTCTGTGATGCCGGCTAACACATCGGCATTGCAACCCATCACCATTATTGAAGCACAGCCAGTAACTGTGGCATTACCTGCAGTGGCCGACACTCCTGCCATACAAGCTGCAACTCTGCCAACAGATGCTCAACAAACGTTCACCCATTCTGCTACCTTGGCAGAGTTTGGTACCGAAAGTCTGCTTAAAGACACAGATGCTGTCATGTGATAATTGGCAACCTATTGGAAACCAATGCCTCAGGATTTTATTTTCTGCTATGTCCCTGTATCTCTCTCTCTCTGTTTTGTTCTTGTTATCTACTTGGATCAAAAGAAAAACGTTTCATATCATACTGCCATGCTTTCTTAATAACAAATGGTTAAGAAACTTTCTACACCATGTTAATGTATCTATGCTTTTTTTATGTGAAATACATTCAAAGTAGACTTGATATATATATATATATATATATATATCTCATATATTTATATAGGAGAGGAAAAAATAATAATAAGGCAGAATGCTAAATTGAAAGTAAATTTTAACAAAAATGGGTGTATGAAAAATTAAAAAAGAAAAAAGAAATCTAACCGGCTTTCATTTCAAGGCAAATTTTCAAGATTTGGAAGGGGAAAAATTTTTTTTAAATTGAGGAAGGGGAAAAAAGATATTTACAATGTTTTTTCAAAAAAATAATAATACATATAAACAAAAAGACACTACAATGTATTGGTATACGTATTTATTAATTTTTGTTTATATGTATTGTTATTTATTTGAAAAGAACATTGTAAATTTTTTTTTTCCCCTTCCAAATCTTGAAAATTTGCCTTGCAATGAAAGCCAGTTAGATTTCTTTTTTCTTTTTTAATTTTTCATACACTCATTTTTATTAAAATTTACTTTCAATTTAGCATTCTGCCTTATTTTTTCCTCTCCTATCATTTCTCCACGTGCGGTTAACACAACCCCACCATTTACTGACTTTATATATATATATATATATATATATATATATAGTTCCTGTTCCTTGGTTGCCAATCAGAGGACACTTCAGATCCTCAACTATTTTGCTCCAACAATTAAGAAGTGTTTTTGGGGCTCTTGTTAGAAGTGTAAATGCATTCTTTAAACCAGTGATTCCCAAAGTGGGTGGCATTGCCCTCTGAGGGCAGTGAAAAATTCCAAAGGTGGGGCAGCCCCTGCGTGCGTTGGGGGTTGGGGTGTACTAGTGTCTGTCTGGAATATCGGTTCGGACTCATGGAGAAAACTGCCGAAAACCCATGATGTTAGAACCAAACGATATTCTCATACGGCAGCCAGGCGCCGGTAAACTGATGGCCTCGAGGTCCCGGGAAGGGCCTCAGGGTCAGCTGCGACGTGGGATTCGCCCACGCCGTGGCGAAGTGCTACTTCCCCCCAAGGCGGGTGCGAGGTCTCGCCCTCCTTGATGTGATCAAGTAGACCCCCTGACTTTGTCAGCCGAAAGTGGCATCTGGTCACTTACCGTTTTTAGGGATAAACCAAGCCGCTTTTTCCTCGAATGCGCGCTCCACACGTTGGTTCTCCATGGCGAGCAACTCGCGGCGGACCATGACGCTCTCACCAGCTTTCGCCTATCCGTTCCCCCTCGCATCTCCAAGGACGGATCGCCCGCGGAGGAGGCTATTGATGGTGACCTGGCCTGCCAACCATCGGCTGAGGCATTCGCCTTGGGGATTCCATGTGCATCGATCTCCGTAGTGTGCCCGCTTTGCCCTCGTCACTTCTCTAGCCCCATTGAATGGGGGCTTCACGTGCTTAACAGGCATAACCGTAAGCCTGTTTACAGATGTAGTCGCTGCGGCCATGAAAGCGGCCACCTCCACTCAGTTAGGTGTCACGTAGCGAAGTGCAGGGGGAACGCTGTTCCAATGGCACTGGACTCTCTGCAACTGCCTCACAAGTGCGACTGGTGTAGCCGGTCCTTCCAAACACCCTCGGGACTGTCGCAGCATCTTAGGCACCGGCATCCTGTGCATGCCAACAGGTGCAGGATTGAACTTCACAGAGAAGAAATAGCGCGCAAGAAGGAAGAGCGCGCTCAACTCGCACGGGCTACGGGCCGGGCATCGTGAGGTTGCTGGACGGAGGAGGAAGTCGAAGTCCTCCTGGCGAAAGAGAAAGAGTTGCTCGAGGTTGGGTGCAAAAAGATCAACATGGCGGTGGCTCCCTTGCTGCCGAATAAGACGGCGAAACAGATCAGCGACAAGCGTGCTGATCTTCGCCACCGTGAACGTAGGAAGAATCCACAGGTACCTGTAGCTGCACAAAGTACACCGGCTACGAGGGTTACGGCACAGCCCGAAGTCTCGGACTGGCGGGAGCCGTTCAGTGGAGCTGCATCACCAGGACACACCAGCTGGGCGTAGTCCTTTGCAGATTGCCTCTTGGCACTCAGCGAGGATTGTGTGGATGTGAAGTGGAATGAGTTCGAGAGTTGTATTGAGGAATGGGTGGGCCACATGGCATTGCGACGAGTGGGCGCTCGTAAGAGGCCTAAGAGTAGAGCCCCTGGAACTGGGCCTGGACCAGGACCATCAAAACGACGTGCGAAAGTACGTTATGCGCGATTCCAGCGATTGTTCGCTCGAAACCGGAGAAAACTTATGGCGGCAATACTGGGTGAGGATTCGGAGAGCGAATGCCCTGTCCCGATGAGCGAAATTGAATCACTCTACCGGGACAGGCTCTCTTGACTGGGGCCAGAGGTCGATCTAAGCGCCTATCTGGCCTCCTCGGGGGTTGACAACGCTCCGCTTTTGCGTCCATTTACCGTAGAGGAGATCAAGATCGCCCGTAGAAGCATGAATCCGGCCTCCGCCGCCGGCCCCGATGGCCTGAC
This sequence comes from Octopus sinensis, assembly GCF_006345805.1. Classification (NCBI taxonomy): domain Eukaryota; kingdom Metazoa; phylum Mollusca; class Cephalopoda; order Octopoda; family Octopodidae; genus Octopus; species Octopus sinensis. The sequence continues at coordinate 14,107,692 of NC_043014.1, read as the reverse complement.
ACCTCGAGAGGTCAGGGCAGTTGACCCTGCGGTCCTCGCCAACATATTTAACTGCCTACTACTAACAGGATGCGTTCCGAAGGTTCTGTTGCGTGGCAGGTCGATCCTCCTTCGCAAAAAGGTAGGAAGCCCGAATGACCTGTCCAACTGGCGGCCCCTTACGATCTGCTCCGCGGTGTATCACTTATACACTAAGATGCTTGCCGCCAGGATGCTCAGGGCCACGCCCCTCAACCCCGCCCAGCGCGGTTTCATCAAGGCCGACGGATGCGCCGAGAATACCTTTCTGCTCCGCCAGCTACTGTACTGCGCCCGAGGGGCAACGCACTCTAGACCGAAATTCCCGGGGCTAGAAATAGCCTTCTTCGACCTAGCCAAAGCGTTCGATACTGTCTCGCATTCCCTCGTTTTTGCAGGCATGAGGAGGCTCGGCTACCACCTGATTCGATTAGTAGGACAGCTATACAAGGGCTGTACTACTACCTTCATGATAGGGACCGAGAGTAGCACGCCCATCGAGATAAAGCGCGGTGTCCGACAAGGAGACGCCCTATCACCGCTCCTTTTTAACATCGCTACAGATCCACTGCTGGACATCCTGCCCGCAAATATGGGTCTGCCGGTCGGAGGTGCGATTGTGGCGGGCCTCGCATACGCGGATGACTTAGTGCTAGTCTCCGGCTCTAGCCGGGGTCTACAGTGCCTCTTAGATCGGTGTTTGGAGTTCTACCAAGCGATGGGGCTCTCCATTAACGTTTCCAAGTGCGCGTGGTTCTCCATTCGGAACTGGGGAAAATCTTTTCTTGTCAATGTATCATCGCCGCCGATGCTCGATGGATGCCCATTGCCACGAGTTGAGCCGGATGAAAGCGTGCCATACTTAGGGATTAGGGTTTGGCCCTGGTCGACGCAGAATAGAGAAACATCAGATGAAGACATAACGCGATGCATAAATGAACTATGCCGGACACCGTTAAAGCCCCGTCAGAAGCTTCTGATGTTACAACAATATTACCTGCCTAGTCTGTTCTACAGCCTGACACAGGTGATACCCGCTAAGGTGGCGTTAGTGAAATTGGACATGATTATACGAAGACAATTGGGGCGATGATGGGGTAGCAATTCATGTAAAAATTGGGGTGATATTAGGGTGGCGATTCATGTAAAAAGAGCAAAATAATGGGTTCATTAGGTTTTACTTGAGAAATACAGTTGCTTTGAATTTGCTTCAGAAAGAGGTCTATGTTTGTGATGGTTAGTTTGGGCAGGGGCGCTAGGAATGTTGCCTCAGTGTCAAAGGGGCAGCAGCCTGCAAAAGTTTGGGAACCACTGCTTTAAATGGATGTCGGATATGTTGTTAACTATTTGAAATTTCCTGTGTTATAATAATGTTGTTTGGCCTGTTTAGGGAACTCTGCGGATGATTAGGGGAATAGTCAAATAAGGTAGGGGGGAAGGAACTAATCCCTTTGTATACTTATTTCACTGCTCTCCCCTCCTCCTTTCTCTCTTTACATATATACTCTCCACAACAGTGGAAATATTACCATTTGTGAATCCTGGATTTCCAGATACTTAGTCATATTAGATTACATTGTAATTTAATTACTGTGTGACCTGATAGCTCGTTACTCAGCTGGAGTGCTTACCATGAGTTTTACCGGATTCTCTAAATCTAACTTCCTACAATTTATGAAGTTGATCCTGAAGGTCAATTTACTTTGGCTGTTATAACTAAACTTGACCGAATGGATGCTGGTACTGATGCTATGGAAGTACTCTGTAGACATATATTTATATACATACATTACACTCTTGGAGTGAATGGCATTAGGAAGGGCATTTAGTTGTAGAAACCATGAAAGATTGGAACCTGGTGCAGCTCTCCAGCTTACCAGTTCCAGACAAACTGTCTAACCATTGCCAGCATGGAAAGCAGACACAAAATGATGATGATGAAGATGATGATGATGATGATGATGATGATATAATGTACTTATAGGTGTCCATTGAATCTGATGGTGACCATTGCATCTTTTATTTGTGGATAATTTCATGACTGTGCACCCCAGTTTCTTTGTTGTGTACAGCTTTGGTCATAGGTGGGACATGTAAATGTTTGATTTGAAGGGAGTCAGGTGCCACCCTGCATGCTTGATTCTTTTCTTGCTTCTCCTTGTAGCACATCATAAATAGAAAGGAGGTAGACTTGGTTGTATTCTGGCTCATCTGGTTCCAATATATTTTTTATTCATGTTATCTCTCTGCTGTACAGAAGGATGCAAAGGGAAGTGGGAGTCAATGGGGAACCTTTCCAACTCATTATCTTCAATCCTCTTCAATATTGTCAACGGCAGGTAGCAATATCTCCCACTCTTAAAGAGTTGATGTTGTTTCTCTTCAGAGTGGTCTTACAGCTGCTCTTTCATTCTCCTCATTGCTTCACACTACCTGGCATTTCCTTGGTGCAACTAAATATAAGGTATCCTGTGAGGAAGAGATTAGTCACACATAGGTACTTCATGTCCATGCCATCTCAGCTGGTGCCTTGTATCGTTTGGATTCATTGCTGATTCTGATAAATTTCTGTAGGCTTATCATATCTTGTTCAGGGGACTGGAGCAACATGAAGTAAAATGCCTTACTCCAGTCCACTCAGCCGACAAAAATTAGTTATACCTGTATATCTAAGGGCTGGCTTTGTCACAATCTGTATCATGCTGGATCTCCCTTAAAGGGGGCAGCAGCCTGAAAAGTTTGGGAATCACTGCTTTAAATGGATGTCGGATATGTTGTTAACTATTTGAAATTTCCTGTGTTATAATAATGTTGTTTGGCCTGTTTAGAGAACATGTATACCCTTTAAGGGTATATATGTCTATGGAGTGCTCAGACACTAGCACATTAATTTCACAAGCAGAATGTTCCATCGATCAGGTCAATTGGAACCTTTGTTGTCATAACCAATGGAGTGGTAGTACAGTTCAATATCATATCTTGCTAGATAATTGAAAGGATCTTCTTGAATCAGTGGTTGTTAAAGAGCTCCATAGTGTTATTGTGTCTGATTGTATGTGGTCGATGTCCCACATCTGTACAGAAAAATGGATATACAGGATGCCTTTGCAAGCTGCAGGGTAGCATCTGTAGTGTGGGTTGCATGAATAAAGAACCCAGTACATGCTGTAAAGTAGTTGACACCAGAAAGGGCATCTGTCTGTGGAAAATATGCCAAAGCAGACACTGGTGCACAATCCAGTCTTTGGGTCCATCATATCCTGTCAAACCATCCAACCTATACCAGCATGGAACATGGATGTTAAATGATGACAAGAACTCTTGGTATGGAGGCTGAGATGATTGCTAAGCAAATAAAACTCGACTGTTGAGCCTCCCAAAAGGCACAGAGGCTTGTTGCAGTTTAGAATCTTCTTGTCTAGTGTACAGTCATTGGGAATGACACTGCTTGGGAATCTGAATTGGCAGGGTCTGGCTAATTGTTGCTATTGCACTAAGAAAGTAGGGAGAAAGAAAAAGAAAGAAAGAAAGAGAGAGAGAGAGATGAAGTGTGCTATTGGCAGATGACTTCAATTTTCTGGATGTTGATTGTCAGGCTTATCATGTCTGTGTCACAATGCAACTTGGACATGGACTGAGGCACAAGCAATATGATCTTTGCAAGACGTCTTCAGAAAAAATAGAGAGAGCTATGCCAGGACCTATTTATTGTACTTGTGACTCTGTGCATCTAGAACCATAAACGGATCTTTTGTGGATTATTCTCAAAGTTTGGTTGCCCACAAAGTCAGTAATTTACAAAAATGATGGCTCAGGTTGTTATAGAGCTGAAATCTAAGCCCTTCATCATAAATACAGGTGATAGATGGGTTGCATTCTGGCTCATCTTTTCCAATATCTTCTTTCATCTTTTTTACTATACTGCTATATAGACGGATAGAAATGGAAATGTGAGTCAATGAGGAACCTTTTCAACATCAGGAAGCTACATGACACTACCAACTTTAGATCCAAACAAATAATTGACTTACAAGGGGCTGCTGAAAATTTCTGGGCATTGGGTAAAAAAAATATGATTTTATTCAACATATTCCCCTCTGATTCACACATTTATTGCAGTGGCCCTTCAGTTTTTTAAGCCCTGTAAAAGAACTTGGCAGGTTGGGCCTCCAACCAGGCCTTTCATAATACCCTTAAAGCCAGGAACTTTTCAGCACCCCCTCATATATTTCAAAGTTTCATATGTGTTGTGAGTCCATAGATCAGCATTGAAAAGTTCTTTTCCCAATACCTGGTCAGCAGGGGGGGGGGGTTGTTTTTAATGGAAACGAACAGTTGCTTGTACATACAAGTCCCCTACTCTTTCCATGACACTGACCTTGTTCAACAAAAAATTCAAGTAAATAGCTTGGCACTGGTGTTGTCAGAGGGGTTGCTGTCGGAATGTAAAGTGTTAACACAGATACAGTAAGTTATCTCATCTTAAGCTCCAACAGCTCTGCCTACCTGCACTGTCCCGAGCTGGACATGATATCTCTCTCTCTCTCTCACACACACATACATTCACACACTTTCAATCCCTCTCTCTTATTTAAAAAATAATAATAGTGAAATTATTGTATACAGTGCTCAGGTACCCCACAACTTGTCAAAAGTGCGTATAAAGCATATGCAGTAATGTACAAATGTCTGGGAAGTGAACAGTGTATGAGTCAGATACATGCTTGCGTGTGTATGGAGGGGAGAAAATTAGCTGTAGTGTTGGCGAATCTCAAGAAGCATGAAAGTTTTGAAGGATGCAGTGCTCCGACAACTAACAACTGATGCTGGCAGTTTGTTCCATGCTTCAGCAACTCTTAGCATGAAAAAATGTTTCCGAAAGTCATGGGGCCTGTGCTATCCTACTCTCTCATTCACACACTATACTCTCCTCTTACATTCACACACTCTTTCTTCCTTAGTTACAAACTACTCTCTATTAGTCACTACTCTGTCTCTTACATTCACAGACTCCCCCTCTCTCATTCTCCGTGGAAATACATGTGTGATTGCAAATATGTTTATGTGTGTGTTTGTGTGTGTGTGTGATGTCTGTCTTTGCATCAGTGTTCTACTCTGTATTTCTGTCAAGTGATAGAAAAGAACTCATTATTTCTGCTTGTTAAAATATGAACAAAACTGTTTTGTCTTCTAAAGCGACAGAACATTGTTGTTTAAAACAGAATTCCAACAGATTTTTCACCAATATGTCTTGTATTTACCATCAGAATATTTATTAAAATATTTAAAATTCAATAAGAAAAAAATACAAAAAATAAAATAAATAAATAAAACTGAACAACAGTAATTGTTTTTAACTTAGGAACTCGGAGAGAAGTTTGTTATTTCTTTATTGCCCACAAGGGGCTAAACATAGAGGGGAAAAACAAAGACAGACAAAGGGATTTAGTCGATTGGATCGACCTCAGTGCGTAACTGGTACTTAATTTATCGACCCTGAAAGGATGAAAGGCAAGGTCGACTTCAGCGGAATTTGAACTCAGAACAGAGCGGCAGACAAAATACCACAAAGCAATTCACCCGTCGTGCTAACGATTCTGCCAGCTCGCCGCCTTATCCTCACAAACTACTCAAACCAACCAACCAGCCAACCAACCAACTACTCCTCTCAAACTTAGCAGTTTGGCAAAAGAAAGCCGATAGAATAAGTACTAGGCTTACAAAGAATAAGTCCTGGGGTCGATTTGCTCGACTAAAGGTGGTGCTCCAGCATGGCCAGTCAAATGACTGAAACAAGCAAAAGCGTAAAAGAATGACTTTTTCAAATGGGACATTATTGATGGAGAAGTTGAGAACTTCATGCCAGTCCCAAGAAAGGAATGTAACTGAAATGCTGACTTGCATGACTATTCGTTGTATGCTCTGGTTGATTCGAATGCAAATATGATAAACGTTGTGGCTGCCACAGGAGAACAGCTTCTTTATGATGTCTATATGTTTATAATACATTTGATTCAATTGTACTAGGAATTCTTGGAGACCAGTGTTTCAACATGTGAATTAATGATTCATTGATCTGGGTATTTCCAGCTGACAAGACACAACATCAATGTCCTAGAATCACTTGTACTAATGAATTGAGTGTGTTATGAGCAGATAGTCGTCGTAAAGGATAAGTTGTTCTCCTTTGATGAGACCAACAGCAATTAGCGTATTTGTTAGAATCTGTTGGAGCGTATTAAAATCAAACATTCAAATCTCACTGGTTGCTATGCATATAACAATATTCTTTTTTTGTACTTGTTGTAATCATTTGACTGCGGCTATGCAGGAGCACCACCTTTAGTCAAACAAATTGAGCCCAGGACTTATTCTTTGTAAACCTAGTACTTATTCTGTCGGTCCTCTTTTGCCAAACTGCTAACTTACAGGGATGTAAACACACCATCATCGGATGGTGGGAGGACACAGACACACTCACAAATACACACATAAACAGATATATATATATATATATATATATACACACACACACATATATATATACACATACACACACACACATATATATACACACACACACATGTGAGGTCTGATCAACAAGTATCCGGACTGTTGCTATAATAATGAAGCTAAAGCATGGTGAGTGAAGCTGCTTGGCACAGATTGACCTTGAACTCTGTTGTGCATGTCATGTGGAGTCAGTTTTAACATTCTAGCTCACTTCCGCTGTTTACAATAGTGCTTCGAAGGAAGGTGTGTAGCATGTGATTGTTGCATTGACCACGACAGAGAAAGTTGTCATGGCAATATCTGCTCAGGCCTACGCAAACTTACAGAAAATGTATGGAGTGGCATGTATGAGCTGCACACAAGTGTATACAATGGTTCAGATTTTCCAAGATGGCTGAAAAAATGTCGATATTGGCAAACATTCTCGGAGATCCGCAACCAGCAGAACTGAGAAAAACATCACAGATATGCATGCGGTTGTGAGGGAAAATCATCAAATCACCATCTGTGTGTTATCAGAGGATGGGCAGATTAGTTATGGTTCAGTTCAGTCCATTGTCACGGAAGATTTGGGTATGAGACACTTGTCTGGCAAGTTTGTGCCAAAACTGCTTTCAGCTGACCAAAATGACACTCGGGTTTCAGTTGCACAAGATCTTGATTTTGTCGAGAATTATGAAAAATTTTTGAAAATTTTACGTAGGTCTCTGAGCAGATACTGCCAAGCTTTTGGCAAAATTTGATGCAGATTCTCCGCTCATCTTTTTCAGTCACTATTGATGAGATGATCACATGCTACACACCTCCCTTCCAAATGTGATAGCACCAAACTACAAGTCAGGAGTCCTTAGAAAAACAGAGGAAAGGAACTCAATTAAACATGGACACTGCCACATTATATAAATTTCTTTACTACCCACAAGGTGCTAAACACAGAAGGGACAAACAAAGACAGACAAAGGGATTAAGTCGACTCCAGTGTGAAACTGGTGCTTTATATTATCAACCCCGAAAGGATGAAAGGCAAAGTCGACCTCACTGCCACATTATATAAGTGACAATTGGACATAATAGGGAGACTGTTTGGATGTAGTAGAGGGAGCCTGTTTATTCAGATAATCACAGATCGAATAGAGCTGTAAATTTACAGTGTCATTTGAGCCTATTTTGTGATTTAAATGTATGTTTTAAACTAATGCTAGTACAGGCATGCTACAACATCAACCTCAGCACTAGACCGGTACTTTTTTTATTGACTCTGGAAGGAGAAAAGGCAAAGTTGACCTTGGTGGAACTTGAACTCACAATGTAAAAACAGGTGATATGCCGCTAAGCATCTTATCCGGCATGCTAACAATTCTGCCAGCTTGTCACTTTAATATCAATAAAATAATACTGGAATATTGAATAAATATGCAATAAAATAGTGCTTGGAAATGTAAGTAGAAATTGATAGAAATGTGCCATGTTATTTGAGTGTGTGTGATATATACTTATATACACACACATAGATGTGTGTGTGTGTGTAAAGGAGAGGGGAATCTAGATTGTTATTTCAGCTGTGTCACTTCCTTCTTAAGGTTGGCCAAGGGAAATCAATAGATGCACACTCATAATCAATGAAGTCACGAAGAGTTATCTCCCATACATAACTGATGCCCAATATATCTGATCGACGTTCTTTTTCGCTACATATTTTCATTGTTGCAACATTAAAACTTAATAGTTAGGTATTCATATAACAAATAAGTTATCATTATCTATAACTAAGTTATTTAGCCTTTAAAGAATTTTCTAACACAAAACCGCCAGAACCTTGCCTTTTGTCTTTTTGTAAAGGTAAAATATGATGGTAACCCCTGGATATTACCGTTTCAAGGCATAGGACTCATAGGCCAGTCACCCGTTTTCCACGACGTATCCCGAGATAACAACACTGCACTTGAACGGGACGCCAGTTCACCGCAGAGTTACTCATTTATTGCCGAGTGAACATGGAGCAACGTGAAATGATGGGTTTTGTTAAAGAATATAATGCACCACCCGGTCCAGGAATCGAAACCACAATCTTTCTCGTCCTTCTGTAACTGATAAAATAAAGCACCATTCAAGTTACTATGACCAATTTATATTTTCTAATGCGTCCGAGATGTGAATGGAATTATAATAGTAGAATGGCTGTGATAGGGATAGGCGTGGCTGTGTGGTAAGTTGCTTGCTTACAAACCACATGGTTTCAGGTTCAGTCCCACTGCGTGACACCTTGGGCAAGTGTTTTCTACTATAGCCTCGGGCTGACCAAAGCCTTGTGAGTGGATTTAGTAGACGGAAACTGAAAGAAGCCTGTCGTATATGTATATATATGTATGTGTGTGTATATGTTTGTGTGTCTGTGTCTGTCCCCCCAACATCGCTTGACAACCGATGCTGGTGTATTTACGTCCGTGTAACTTAGCGATTCGGCAAGAGAGACCGATAGAATAAGTACTAGGCTTCCAAAGAATAAATCCTGGAATCGATTTGCTCAACTAAAGGCGGTGCTCCAGCATAGCCGCAGTCAAATGACTGAAACAAGTAACAGAGTATAGATATGATAAACTGCCAAATGTTTGCTTTCTTTTTTTGGTTTTTATAACAGGTAGGCGCTGGCATGGCTGGAGGAAAAGGAGCTTGCTTCCCAACCATGTGGTCTTGGGTTCAATCCCACTGCATGTCACCTTGGGCAATTCTCTTCTACTATAGATCCAGCTTGACTAAAGCCTCAAAAAGAAATTTGGTAGACGAAAGCTGAAAGAAGGCCATCGTGCGAGTGTATGGGCATGTGTGTGTGTGTGCGTGTGTGTACGCGTGTGTGGTCCCCCATCCCACACCACCACTTGACAGGTGGTATTGGTTTGTTTACATTCCTGTGACTTAGAGGTTTGACAAAAGAGATTGATATAATAAATACCTAGCTTTAAAAAATAAGTACTGGAGTCAATTTGTTCAACTAAAACCCTTTGAGATAGTGCCCCCAGCATGACTGCAGTCCACTGACTGAAGCAAGTAAAAGGTAAGCCATCTGTATGACAATCCATATTACAGATAACCATCTGATGATGACGTAGCAGAACTGTTTAATACATTCATTTTATTGTAAAATTAAACATCTTGCCAATGTGGCTGTTTAAGCTTAAATACTGGAAATGAGGCTCACCAAAGCTTTTCTTATCATCAAGTCACATGACCCCATTGTTGACCAAATTAGTTGCAGGTATTGGTTGATTTTAACTGTTCAATTGGGTATTTGCAACAGTTTGTCCCCAACTCAGGTAAAATCATCTTTGCCCATGGAGCCATGCCATGGTTATATAAACACCAGTTTCTCCCACTCTTTGTCATCTTTGGACCAGCTGCCATTGACCAGACAACACCCTGTCTCACAGCTGTCTTCAACCAGTCGTCACCCATCTTCGTATTCTTCATTGTTGCAGTAACAGACAGCAGACTGCAGACTTCCTGTTATAATGTATACCTATTTCTGTACTACCCACAAGGGGCTAAACGCAGAGAGGACAAACAAGGACAGACAAATGGATTAAGTCGGTTATATCGGCCCCAGTGCATAACTGATACTTATTTAATCGACTCCAAAAGGATGAAGGGCAAAGTCGACCTCGGCGGAATTTGAACTCAGAACGTAACGGCAGATGAAATAAGGCTACACATTTCGCCCAGTATGCTAATGTTTCTGCCAGCTCGCCACCTTTCCTGTTATAATATATACCTGTCACCAGAAATTCAGTTCAGTTTTATAAGGCAGTGAGCATGCAGAATCATTAGCACGCCAGGCGAAATGTTTAGCGGTATTTCATCTGCCGCTACGTTCTGAGTTAAAATTCTGCCAAGGTCGATTTTGCTTTTCATCCTTTTGGGATCGATTAAATAAGTACCAGTTACGCACTGGGGTTGATATAATCGACTTAATCCGTTTGTCTCTCCTTGTTTGTCCCCTCTGTGTGTAGCCCCTTGTGGGCAATAAAGAAATAAGAAATTCAATTCAGTTTTATTTTGTTTAGAAGATGATTATTACATGTCACTATATTTGTGGCAATTGTGAAATGAGTGTTAATCCACAGATTTACAATTTGATTTTATTCAAGTTGTTTACCTTCTTCAGACTGGCTGGCACTGGTTCAATCCTTTCTCAACCCTTCTCATCTCTTTCTAGACCAAATGCTAGTGCATACACATGATGCTTGGGTTAAATTTGACAGTTTCCATAAAAGGAAAAGAAAACACAATACCCCATGACAATCACTTCTGACTCTTTCCAGAGGTACAGCAAGGAGCCGAATCCTACTACCATATATGTGCCCTTCCAGCAGCAACCCTCATCCCCCAGGGTTTGACCACAGTCCCTCCCAGCTTCACATACCCATCTGAATTGAGCCTAAGGCTCTGTAGTGAGACCATTTTGGAAGTCTTCAGTACGCATGTACAAAATTGGATTCTTCCGCGAGGCCTGCCAGAAGTTCCCTCATGCGCATACGCAGAGAACTAGCAGCAGCAAAACTTCCCAATGAGACAGGATTTGGTTCAAACCATTTAACTACTGTGACTAGCTCCATGGCTACAGAAGGAAATATATATATATATATATATATATGAAAAAACAAGTCAAAAATAGAAAATGCTAAGATGATTTTATAGTGAATCTTTCAGTACCGGTTTCGGTCATTTTGAGACCTTTTCAACTGTAACGATTAAATAATTAGATTTAGAAAAATTAGAAGAAAAGTTTTTTTAAAAGAATATTTCTGTAGTAGTGTTCAGATATAAGTAGCATTCTGCCTTTCTCTGACTCCCTTGTTTGCACTTGTGTGTTCGAGGTCGTTTTGAGTTCTTGGTAGGATAGGTGAAGAATAATGAGGCTGATGTGGAGAGGGGGTGGGGAAATCTGGGAATGCCTTAATGGTCGTATTTTGAATGGTCAGTGGCTGACAGTAGTCGCAGTTCAATTCAGGAATTGTTTATGGAATTTGCGTAGGCGTTATACTGAAAGACATTAGTGACAAGGTTAAGGGGTGGAAGGTGGAGAAGTAGAAGAAGAAGAAGATGACGATGTTGATGATATATATATATATATATATAATTAATTAATAAGGGTGAGAGAATTAGATACTAATTTAATAGTATATCCATTCAACACCAAGTGGCCTAGTGCTCCGAGAAACCTGGATTATTATAATATTTTATAATATATTATAATATTTTTACAAAATAAATATAAGAGAGTGGTCACTATATGGCTCACTCTAGCACCAGTTAATCCAAAAGGTTTCAACCACTAAAAATACATGTTTCCCATGAAAGTCAGTACGATTGTTAGCTCACACGGACAGGGCAAATAAAAAATAACAAAAATACAGATTATTTTGGGACAATTGTTTCGCTATTAATGAATTAAATGTAATTTTACTTACAAAAAAATCCACTTGTAGCTCATCGGCCAAAACTATCTGGATGAAATCCACTCAATCACACGCCAGATTTTACCATAACGATAAATACGCGTGTGGTTCAATTGATTACATCCGACGTTATAATTCAAATGCCCCAACTAACAGCGCGCCAAACTTTCACGGAAAACAAATACAGCATTTAGAAATAAATGCAGCATAATTATAATTGGATTAACTGGTGCTAGAGTGAGCCATATAGTGACCACTCTCTTATATTTATTTTGTAAAAATATTATAATATATTATAAAATATTATAATAATCCAGGTTTCTCGGAGCACTAGGCCACTTGGTGTTGAATGGATATACTATTAAATTAGTATCTAATTCTCTCACCCTTATTAATTAATTATAATTATGCTGCATTTATTTCTAAATGCTGTATTTGTTTTCCGTGAAAGTTTGGCGCGCTGTTAGTTGGGGCATTTGAATTATAACGTCGGATGTAATCAATTGAACCACACGCGTATTTATCGTTATGGTAAAATCTGGCGTGTGATTGAGTGGATTTCATCCAGATAGTTTTGGCCGATGAGCTACAAGTGGATTTTTTTGTAAGTAAAATTACATTTAATTCATTAATAGCGAAACAATTGTCCCAAAATAATCTGTATTTTTGTTATTTTTTATTTGCCCTGTCCGTGTGAGCTAACAATCGTACTGACTTTCATGGGAAACATGTATTTTTAGTGGTTGAAACCTTTTGGATTAACTGGTGCTAGAGTGAGCCATATAGTGACCACTCTCTTATATTATTTTATTTATAATATATATATATATATATATATATATATATATATATTATTGCGAATTCAAAAAATAAAAATTATTTATGCTGTTGAAGATATTTGAAGTCTTGGCTTTTCCTTCAACAAATAATTTAATGTAAGAGTGGCACGTAAAAAGCACCGACCAATCGAGGCCGTTGCCAGCCTCTCCCAGCATCTGTGCCGGTGGCACGTAAAAAGCACCCACTACAGTCATGGAGTGGTTGGCGTTAAGAAGGGAATCCAGCTGTAGAAACACTGCCAGATCAGACTGGAGCCTGGTGCAGCCTCCTGGCTTCCCAGACCCCGGTTGAACCGTCCAACCCATGCTAGCATGGAAAACGGACGTTAAACGATGATGATGAAGGGATAAGCCCTGCACCCTCCAATGGTACAGACCTTTCATCATGTTACAGCCCTGTTCATCAGTTGAACTCCTGACGTATAGGCAATCAGAATGCCTGCTGTATCCATTCCTGCTGGTCACAACTTCATAGTTTTCATTGCAAGTGTCCATGTGACATCTTACAGCGTTTACAGTGTCCACAGAGCATTGAGAAGCAGTCATGATGTCAGCATTGGGATACACAGCATGAATCATCATGATATAGGTTACTCTTTTCCAATATTAAGAGGGCTTCCAGTCCTCCATGACAACTAACTTTTACCTAACTATAACCTTAATCCATATGCTCTCCAACATCATTGACTCTTCATCAATACATCAAGCTACTCCTGAAGAAAGGAGACAAAAAAATCATCAAATTTAGCCCAAACACCCTATAATTTCTTTACAGCTGCTATTGCTTCCATGGCAACAGCAATAAGCAGATGCATTGTTATCTTTTTTTCTCAGATCAATGAACTAATGCATCGTCTCATTCATCAATTCACACAAACTGGTATCAACAGCTGAGCCAACATCATCACTTTTCTTACCAATCACTGACCAGATACAACACTTTACAAATGAGTGTTCATTGTCAAGAAGAGCTATCAAAATGGAACTTGCATTGTTGGTTGCAGTTATTGAGTACAGTAGTTGCTAAGGAAACTAGGGGTAGATGAATGGTATGTGAGGTCTATACAAGCCATGTACAGAGATACAGTCAGCATGGTGAGAGCTGGCAATAAGTATCAGGTCATCCCATAAGTTTTGTCCGATTTTACCTTTTTTTAAAATTGAAAGAAATTTAATAGTATTTTAGAATGTCTAATGGAATTTAAAATTATTTTTATGCATTTGTGTACATTTAAATTAATTAAATATTATTTTACAGAATAATAGAATTAAAATTTCTTTGATTAATACCTTTTCTAACATGGAAGTATCCAAAGAGCATTTGAGGCACATAATGCTTTATGAGTACAAAAAAGGAAACTCTGCAGTCGAAGCGACTCGAAACATATACTCAGTTTATGGGAAAGAATGCTTGAATAAAAGAACTTGCAGAAGATGGTTTGAAAAAAGTGGAGATTTCTGCCTTGAAGATGAAGATCGAACAGGACGTCCAGTTAAGTTTGATGATAAACTCCTTGAGGCATTACTTGAAGAAAATCCTGCATTATCAGTTGAAGAATTGGCAATAAAGTTTAATTCAAACCATACAACTGTTCATTGTCATCTTCAACAACTTGGAAAGGTTCCTCCGAAAGCAACCGCAAGTCCCGAGTTGACATCTGCTCTTCTCTCCATTCTTGTGAACTCATTTCACCCTTTTTGGATTGACTTGTGACTGGTTACAAGAAATGGATCTTCTATTGAAATGTTAAATGTCATAAACTGAGGCTTGGTAAAAGGGAAAAAGCTCAACTACAACTGAGAAGGGAACTTCATGAGAAGTGGGACTGCAAAGGAGTAATTCACTTTGAATTGTTACCACCAAATGCAACAATCAATGCTCAAATCTACTGTCAGCAATTAGAGCATTTGAACCAAGCTTTGAAGAAAAAAGACCCGCTTTAGTGAATCGAAAAGAAGTGATGTTTCACCAGGACAATGCGCGACCCCACACTACAAAGATCACATCACAGAAGATCGAAGTGCTTGGTTGGGAAAAAATTCCTCATCTGCCTTATTCTCCCGACCTTGCTCCTTCATACTACCATTTGTTTCGTAGTTTACAGAATCATTTGGGGGACATAACTTTCGCAAGCCAGGTGGAGGTCGAAACTGACATTTCAGAGTTCTTGGGAATTTACAAGTAATTACAGGATCATGTGGAAGGGCCATGGCTTTCTTTAAGCGAGTATAGTAAAATGCCTGTGAAATAATGATGATGATGATGAAGATGATGATGATGATAATGACAATGATGATGATGACAATGATGACGATGATGACAATGATGATGATGATGAAGATGATGATGATGACAATGATGATGATGATGGCAATGATGACAATGATGATGAAGATGATGACAATGATGATGAAGACAATGATGATGATGATGGCAATGATGACAATGATGATGATGATGATGACAATGATGACGATGATGACAATGATGATGAGGATGATGATGATGATGATGATGGCAATGATGACAATGATGACAATGATGATGAAGATGATGACAATGATGATGATGATGGCAATGATGATAATGATGATGATGATGATGACAATGATGATGATGATGATGACAATGATGACGATGATGACAATGATGATGATGATGATGATGATGATGGCAATGATGACAATGATGACAATGATGACAATGACGATGAAGATGATGACAATGATGATGATGATGATGACAATGATGACGATAATGAAGATGATGATGACAATGACGATGATAATGACGACGATGATATTACGAAGACGACAATGACGATGATGATGACACAAACATCATATTTGCATGTATGACATATCCATCATTAGACTTATCTGTCACTGCATGGAACAAAACCTGAATCTCTCTACTTGACATTTTTCAAGTTATGCTATTCACGGAATGAATAATAAGTCTTTAGGGTATGTGGCTCAGTGGTTAAGCTAAATCGTCACACAATAGTAAGGTAATGAGTTCAACTCCAAACTGCACATCGTGTCCTTAAGCAAGACACTTTGTTTCACATTGCTCCAGTCCACTCAGCTGGCGAAAATGAGTTCAAAGGGTCAGCCTTGTCGCATTCAGGGTGTCACACTGAATCTCCTTGACAACTACAATAAGGGTACATGTGTCTGTAGAGAGCTCAGTCACTCTTTTACTCTTTTACTTGTTTCAGTCATTTGACTGCGACCATGCTGGAGCACTGCCTTTAGTCAAGCAAATCGACCTCAGGACTTATTCTTTGTAAGCCTAGTACTTATTCTATTGGACTCTTTTGCCGAACTGCTAAGTTACGGTGACGTAAACACACTAGCATCAGTTGTCAAGCGATGTTGGGAGGAAAAACACAGACACACACACACACATATATATATATATATACATATATACGACAGGCTTCTTTCAGTTTCCATCTACCAAACCCACTCATATATACCAAATCCACAAACATACACACACACACACACACACACATACACACACATATATATATATATATACATATATACGACAGGCTTCTTTCAGTTTCCATCTACCAAATCCACTCACAAGGCTTTGGTCGACCCGAGGCTATAGTAGAAGACACTTGCCCAAGGTGCCACGCAGTGGGACTGAACCCGGAACCATGTGGTTGGTAAACAAGCTACTTACCACACAGCCACTCCTACGCCTATGATTGTATCAACTGGAATGCTTGTCATCATAACCAACAGAGTGTCCAGCTAATAGTTTATACCCAACCAAAAACAACAACTACTTCATAAACATGAAACACATCCCTAACTTTAACAATGATTCCTGATATTGATTTCAAATTTTGGCTCGGGCCAGCAATTTCAGGGAAGGAGTAAATTAATTACAGTCAACCCCAGTACTTAACTGGTACTTATTTTATCAACCCCAAAAGCATAAAGGGCAAAGTCACCCCCAGTGTCATTTGAACAAGACAGATGAAATGCTGCTAAGCATTTTGTCTGGTGTGCTAATGATTCTGCCAGGACTCCACCTTAATCTGATTCCTGATATTAAAGTCACATCTATCTGTATAAACTGTTGTGTCTGGAGAGAGTCATTTTCTTCTTGTGCCTTATAATGTAACACACTATAGTCAAGACTATTGAAAAGGTTGCAAGACGCAACAAAAATTTTAGGAGAATAAAAATAAGAAATAAGTGGAAATTTTACCGGTGAGTGTGTTACATTATAAGGCACAAAAAGAAAATGACTCTCCCCAGACACAACAGAATATGCTTCAACACACGAACTCATATAAAGAATCTTGCAAACCAAATCCAAAAACGAAATATCTGTATAAACATATCTTGAAAACCAACTCCCACATTACAATAGATAGGTCAAGTCAGGTCAGACCAGATATAAGGCATGCATTGCTGCAGCACATCACCGCATCTACTGTTGGTCAGTATTTGTTCAGTTTGACCCAGGCAACCCTGTGAACAGTCACCCTGTTAGTCCCTGTCTCTGTGACACATATCCACATCTGCCATGGCTATGTGGCATGTGGCTAACCAATATGAGCCATCACATGGCCTAGTGGTTGGAGCAGCGGACTTGCAGTAGAAGGATCGTGGGTTCGAGTCTAAGACCAGGCGATGTGTGTGTTTATGAGCAAAAAATTAAAATGATGACATCAACAATATACCCACACACCCCACACACACATGCATGCATGCATGCATACATACACATGTGCACATGTGCATGCACACACACGCGCATGCATGCACACACATGTACATACACACACACATACATACATGCATACATACATACATACATATACTCTCTCTTTCTCTTTTACTCTTTTACTTGTTTCAGTCATTTGACTGTGGCCATGTTGGAGCACCACCTTTAGTCGAGCTAATCGACCCCAGGACTTATTCTTTGAAAGCCTAGTACTTATTCTATTGGTCTCTTTTGCTGAACCACTAAGTTACGGGAATGTAAAAACACCAGCATCGGTTGTCAAGAGATGTTGTGGGGGACAAACACAGACACACAAACACAGACACACAAACACAGACACACAAACATACACACACACACACACACACACACACACACATATATATATACATATATACATACATATATACAACGGGCTTCTTTCAGTTTCCATCTACCACATCCACTCACAAGGCTTCGGTCAGCCTGAGGCTATAGTAGAAGACACTTACCCAAGGTGCCACACAGTGGGACTGAATCCAGAACCATGTGGTTGGTAAGCAAGCTACTTACCACTCAGCCACTCCTACGCCTATATTGATAAATAAACAGATTGATAGATTTAATTTAACTCTATTTGAGGCTACTATGATAGCTGCTTGATTTTGACCATATTTTAATAAATAACTTAATAAATAAAATTTGAAATAATTATTAAAATAATTGATGTTGTGGCGGAAAATTCCCAAGTAGGCATAGGAGTGGCTGTGTGGTAAGTAGCTTGCTTACAAACCACATGGTTCCGGGTTCAGTCCCACTGCGTGGCACCTTGGACAAGTGTCTTCTACTATAGCCTCGGGCTGACCAAAGCCTTATAAGTGGATTTGGTAGATGGAAGCTGAAAGAAGCCCGTCGCATATATATATATATATATATATACGTATGTATGTATGTATGAATGTGTGTGTGTGTATGTTTGTGTGTCTGTGTTTGCCCCACCCCCCAACATCGCTTGACAACCGATGCTGCTGTGTTTACGTCCCCGTAACTTAGCGGTTCAGCAAAAAAGGCCGAGAGAATAAGTACTAGGCTTACATAGAATAAGTCCTGGGGTCAATTTGCTCGACTAAAGGCGGTGCTCCAGCATGGCCGCAGTCAAGTGACTGAAACAAGTAAAAGAGTAAAGGGTAAAGAGAGTAAGTACCTTGTAGAAAGCCTTTGAAGTGAAAGCATCTTTTCCTGATTAGAGAAAGGATAGATCAGTGCTTTTCAAACTTTTTGCTGGAGCGGAACCCCAAGGAAACATTTCACTGGCTCGAGGAACCCCTGTGCAATAATTTAATAGTCTTATGCACACATATCTGCACAGGAGAATTAAAAATTACTGCCGATTTTAGCAGTTTTGTAACTTCTTGCGGAACCCCTGGACTGTACTGGCGGAACCCTGGTTGAAAACCACTGGGATAGATAAACAGATTGATAGATGGCCAGATGGATGGACAGCCAGACCAACAGATATATGTGTTTGTATGGATATTAGTCATATGTGTACAGATATGAATAAGGTGGCGGGGCTTCTCTATGAATACATATATACATAAATATGCACACACATACATAGCCATGTGTGAACTATTAATAAATGCCCTATGACATTCCCATTAAGTCCTTAAATGAAAACATTCACTAATATATCTGTGTATGATGGATGTCCTTGACATCATTCACAGCCTGGCTGACACCTCTTAAGTAAACACATCATTCACACTTAAGAACATTGTATGTACCACGAATCTTCACTATCCCTCACTGTGTCATCCCATCTCACTCAGCATTTCTCTCCCCACCTCCACACTCATCACCCAGTGAATGGTGGTGGAGGTGGTGGTGGTGATGGTGGTGGTGGGGAGACTATTTGTCATACATGTAAGTAATTATGATGATAAATGCTAAAGAGAGAAATGCTTATAATAATTGTCTTTTTACTAGTACTTTGTTATGGAGAGAGAGTGCTGAGGAAGGTGGTATGATGATCATATAATTGACATTTTTATTATCGACCCCAGGTTATTCATGCGCTAACATGTTAAATGTTATCTAGCCTTGATTATTTTATCTATTTTTTTTCTCAGGCACAGTATGTATCCAAGACCCCATTATCTAACGTATCTCTTATCTCAAGATAGTTGGGATGTGATTTGGAAGAGATTTCGTTGCTATTTCTAGCAGAGTGAGTAGCTGCATATAACTTACTCACTGACTTGGTTAATGTGGTTAAGTCTGTAGAGGAGGTAATAGGAATGTCTCCAGCTTGTATCTGGTCACCTGGCACTGGATTCTGTGTCTATGACTTACCTTCTTATCCAATACGTATAACCTTCAAATGGCACAGTTCACCTAATTATATAATAATAATAATAATGAAATTATTGTATACAGTGCTCAGGTGCACCACAACTTGTCAGAAAGTGCATATAAAGTACATGCAGTAGTGTAGAAATGTCTGGGTGTATGGAGGGGAGAAAATCATGTGTAGTGTTGGCGAATCTCAGGAAGCATGGAAGTCTTGAAGGAAGCAGTGCTCCGACAACTAACAACCGATGTCGGCAGTTTGTTCCACGCTTCAGCAACTCTCAGCGTGGTACCAGAAACTGGTACCAGAAAGTACTAACTCTACCCTGGTGGGTATGTCCTACCATGTCAGTCCTAAGTCCAGAAAAAGAAAAATGGAAGGTTGGGTGCTGGACCAGCAATCCAATTTCATTAAATAGGAACAGCAACAGAGAAGCATCAAAAGAAGACTAATTGCAGAACCTGCAGGTGGAAGGATTCTCAGAACATACTGGCAAGGCCACATAACCAATGAAGATATTTTACATAGAGCCAACACAAGACTATTTAGCAAAAGCATTACAGACTGAAGATTAAAACAAGCAGGTCATAGACTCTGGCTACCAGAACAATGTGATTCTAAAACAGCTTTGAAACGGACACCTCCAGAGGGGAAAAGAAAAAGGGTAGACTGAAAACTGCCTGGTGGAGAACATTGATAACTGATATGAGAGGCTAAGGTGGCGAGCTGGCAGAATCATTAGCATGCCGGGCAAAATGCTTAGCGGTATTTCGTCTGCTGCTACGCTCTGAGTTCAAATTCCGCCAAGGTCGACTTTGCCTTTCATCCTTTCGGAGTCGATTAAATAAGTACCAGTTAGGCACTGGGATCAATATAATCGACTTGATCCATTTGTCTGTCCTTGTTTGTCCTCTTTGTGTTTAGCCCCTTGTGGGCAGTAAAGAAATAGGTATTTTGTCTGCCGCTACGTTCTGAATTCAAATTCCGCCAAGGTCGACTTTGCCTTTCATCCTTTCGGGGTCAATTAAATAAGTACCAGTTACGCACTGGGGTCAATATAATCAACTTAATCCGTTTGTCTGTCCTTGAGTTTAGCCCCTTGTGGGCAGTAAAGAAATAGGTATGAGAGGCCAATACCACATGACTAGATGACTGCAGCCAAGTTGATGACCAGTGACTTTGATAAATCTGATCAAGACAATTACTTGGATGCACTTTGAGCACAGTCTATGGGTTGTTGTCATGTGTTCTGGTGGTGGGTGGATCCAGCACGTCAAGATTGTAGGGTATGCTCTCTCTCGGTGTTCAAAATGGCCTTACACCATTGGTAAATGGAGGGTATGAGGTGGTTCACAAAAGCCATTGGCACCTGTGCTCACACCCTGAGGAAAGCTGCCTCCAGTTCTATACAAGTTGTCGGCCTTGGGAACACCATTTGAGCATGGTTGTTACCAGTACTGCCTGACTGGCCCTCGTGCCGGTGGCACGTTAAAGCACCCACTACACTCTCGGAGTGGTTGGCATTAGGAAGGGCATCCAGCTGTAGAAACTCTGCCAGATCAAGATTGGAGCCTGGTGCAGCCATTTGGTTCGCCAGTCCTCAGTCAAATCGTCCAACCCATGCTAGCATGGAAAGCAGACGTTAAACGATGATGATGATGATGATGATGTTGATGATGATAATGATAATGATTCAATGCAGATTTACTTGACATCAGACTTTTAAATGTTCCTCTTATTCTTCACACCATCTCTGTTGTTCTACCCTCCTCTCTCTCTCTTTCTTTCTTCGAGTTTAAGTGTGTGAGCCTATTTCTCTTCATACGTATAAGGAGAGGAGAAAATTTTTAAATCAGTCATGTTCAATTAATAAATTGCTGTCTCTCTCTCCCTCCTTCTCTCTTTCTCTCTCATGCTCTTTCTATCTGCATGTGTATATTTTTCCATACATATGTGTGTGCATGTGTGTGTGTGAGTGAGTATGTGAATTTACAAGGAGGGAAATAGTATTCAATACATAGTTATATGTTTATATTTCAGATTTAGGCTTTCTTTCTTTCTTTCATCATTTTACTGTTGTCATGATCATCATCGTTGTTGTCGTCGTCATCGTCATCGTCGTTGTCATCATCATCATCATCATCATCGTTTAACGTCCGCTTTCCATGCTAGCATGGGTTGAATGATTTGACTGAGGACTGGTGAACCAGATGGCTGCACCAGGTTCCAATCTTGATTTAGCAGAGTTTCTACGGCTGGATGCCCTTCCTAACGCCAACCACTCTGAGAGTGTAGTGGGTGCTTTTATGTGCCACCGGCACGAGGGCCAGTCAGACAGTACTGGCAACGGTCACGGAAAAATCATGTTTTTTTTTACGTGTCACCTGTACACCAGCACAAGTGCCAGTAAGGCGACAGTGGTGACAATCATGCTCGAATGGTGCTTTTTACGTGCCACCGGCACGAATGCCAGTTAGCCGCTCTGGCAATGATCAGTTATACTATTTTTTTTCATGTGTGTGCATGTATTTGCCTCCAGCACCAAAAAGTGCTTTCACCAGAACAGGTTGAAGATCCAAACAGCCATGCCAAATCATCAGCATCCAAACAGCTGTGCCCAGTTGTCTCATCTCTCTCTATATAAAGCTGAAGTTGTCTGTGTATGGTAGGTTTGGTAGCCTTCAACTAACATTATCTCCTCCGAGACCCTGTAGCGCAAGTCGACCAAAATTGAAAGTATGATAGAAGAAGGCTTGCTCTTCCTTCTGTAGAAAAGAAATTCAAATTGGACCATGTTAACACCAAAAATTATTTGCATCAAAA
The DNA here is from genome assembly GCF_006345805.1 of Octopus sinensis. Lineage (NCBI taxonomy): Eukaryota > Metazoa > Mollusca > Cephalopoda > Octopoda > Octopodidae > Octopus > Octopus sinensis. Next base: position 14,084,961 of record NC_043014.1, on the reverse strand, counting down.
TGGTACTTTTTTTGTATGAAAATCCCTATTTGTACATTACTGCATATGCTTTATATGCACTTTTGACAAGTTGTGGTGCACCTGAGCACTGTATACAATAATTTCATTATTATTATTACTACTACTACTACTACTACTACTACTACTACTACTACTACTTCTACAAATTTACATATACATATAACTTTTATCTTTTACTTGTTTTGGTCATTTTTGACTGCGGCCATGTTGGGGTACTGCCTTGAAGAATTTTTAGTCAACCAAATCGACCCCAGGACTAACTTTTTGAAGCCTGGTACTTATTCTATTTCATTATTATTATTATTATTATTATTATTATTATTATTATTATTATCATTATTATTATTATTGTTATTTGGTCTGTCTGAATGAACTGGTACCACTTCTTTCAGAAATGTTATCTGTGATAGACTAGTGTACTTCACACACACACAAACATAGACACACACAGAAAGAGAGAGAGAGAGAGAGTGAGAGAGGGAGAGAGTGAGAGAGAGAGAGAGAGAATGTTTCAAGTGGTTTCATCATCAGAGATAACAATACAAACACGTGTGTCACCATGATTTCACATTTTGTAAAATATTTGATATTACTCTTCACGTGTCTGTAATGATGTATGTCTGGTCTTTTTTGTTTTTTGTATTATCAGTTGAGTGGAGGTGTATAACATTTTTCTGTCTTTTGTAAACACATAACCAGACAATGGGATTGATATACAGTTGATAACACGTGTAGGTCAATCACGATCAGATAAATACACAGGCAAAGTACAGTTTACCTACCTGTTGAGAATGAATATCAGATGATCTGGTACCTGAATTTGTAAATTGAGATTGTTGAGAATTGTGTTCTGCCCAGCAACAACAATGATAACAACAACAACAACAATAATAAATCGTGTTAACTGGAATGGCTCATGTACTGAGAAGAGCATTATCGCTGTGAAAACAACATTCATTCATGAATTTATTTATTTATTAATTTTTTAAATACATATTTTACCTGTGAATTAGCATGTGTAATCTGGGAAAGCATACAATGAGCTTCTCTGCCCTAGGTGTATGGAGAACACTTGGCGAGAAACGGAAGAAAATTTGAAGAAAGAAGGAAAAAAAAAAAAAAATAATAATAATAATAATAATAATAATAATAATAATAATAATAATAATAATAATAATTATAATAATTATAATAATATTAATGATCATGATGATAATAATAAAATAGGAGCTACAATAAGGGTGGAGCACTTGCAGAAAACAGCACTGCTTGGAACTGCTCGAATACTCTGGAAGGTGCTCGAAAAATAAGAAGTGTTATCTTAGTTCACTGGTAATGAACAGCTAACACTGTAGTACATCTCCAGTGTTATAAGCTGTGCAAAGGCAATTATAATAATACTAGTAGTAGTAGTAGTAGTAATAATCCTTTCTACTAAAGGTACAAGGCCTGAAATTTGTGGGGAGAGGACTAGTTGATTACATTGACCCCCAGTGTTTCACTGGTACTTAAGTTATTGACCCCAAAAGGATGAAAGGTAAAGCTGACATTGGCAGAATTTGAACTCAGAACATTAAAGACAGACGAAATGCCATCAAGCATTTTGCCCAGTGTGCTAACAATCCCACCAACTCGTCACCTTAATAATAATGATAATAATAATAATCTTTTCTATTATAGGCTCAAGGCCTGAAAGTATGTGGGGAAGGACCAGTGCTTCAATGGTACTTAATTTATTGACCTCGAAAGGGTGAAAGGCTAAGTTGACCTCTGCAGAATTTCAAACTCAAAACATAAAGACTCGTGAAATGCAGCTCACCACCTTACAATAATGATTATAATAATTATCATTTCTGTTATAAGCACAAGACCTGGAATTTGGGGCAGAGGGGACTAATCAATTACATCGACCCCAGTGCATAACTGGTACTTATATTCTACCATTGCTTCAGCTCGACCCTTGGCTGGCTTCCGTGTCGGTGGCACATTAAAAGCACCAACCGATCGTGGCCGATGCCAGACTCCCCTGGCACCTGTGCCAGTGGCACGTAAAAAGCACCCACTACACTCGCAGAGTGGTTGGCATTAGGAAGGGCATCCAGCTGTAGAAACACTGCCAGATCAGACTGGAGCCTGGTGCAGCTCCTGGCTTCCCAGACCCCGGTCGAACCATCCAACCCATGCTAGTGCGGAAAACGGACGTTAAACGATGATGATATATATATAACGGGAAGCTTTATGAAAATAGACAAAAGACGAAGGCAGGTTTACGGAAATAAACAAAAGACGAAGGCAGGTGGAATACAAACAAACAATTGTATTAGTATGGCGCTCAGGAAATATATATATATATATGCGAGTTTTCTTCTTCCTTTCAGGTACATGACGGCACTGCTCCCCGTCCCTGGGCCTCTCGGGTCAATACCTTCCACCCCCTCAGGGTGGGCACCCTCAACGCTGGCACACTGAAAGGTAGGTCTGGCGAGATAGTCGAGATGCTTGAACGGAGACGTGTTGACGTATGTTGTATGCAAGAAATAAGGTGGAGAGGAGGATCTGCTAGGTTCCTCACAGGCAAGGAACACAGGTACAAGATTTTCTGGGCAGGGAACACTGACGGGGTTGGTGGCGTGGTATACTTATCGCTGAGAAATGGATAGATAGAGTAATTGAGGTAATCAGAGTAAGTGACAGAATACTTAAGATTAGAATAGTGCTTCATAATAGATTAGCAACCATTATATCGGCCTATGCCCTCAGCCAGGGCTACCCGATGGACAGAAAGACAGTTTCTATGACACCCTACTGCAGACCACCTCATTGACGAACGACAGGGACCTTCTCTTTGTGGCTGGTGATTTCAATGGGCATGTTGGACGACATGCTGGGGGCTTCCATGGCGTGCATGGAGGCTACGGTTATGGTTCCCGCAACGAGGAGGGAACCAGGCTGCTGGAGTTCTGTGATGCGAATAGTCTTATGATCTGCAACACTAACTTCAGGAAACCAACAAGCCACCTGGTCACCTACCGATCGGGCCGGCATACTAGCCAAATCGACTACATCCTCGCCAGAAAAAGGGAAAGATGGCTGCTTATAAATGCCAAAACGTTCCCAGGCGAAGAATGCACCCCACAACATAGACTGGTAGTTAGTGACTTTAGGATCAGGACTAAGAGGGCGACTAGAAGACGACCAACTTGGAGAAGAAGGGTCTGGAAGCTTAAAGACCCTGCGAATGGACAGAGATTTAGAGATATGTTACTTGAAGCCTTTGACGAAGTGGAAGGGGGTATAGCTACATATGGGGTAGAAGACAACTGGACGTTTCTGAGGGACAACCTGCTGAAAGCCGCTGACCAGATCTGTGGCTGGTGCAAAGTCCCCTTAAGACCCAAAATAACATGGTGGTGGAACAATATTGTTGATAGGGCTATTAGACAAAAGAAACAGGCTTGGAAGGCCTGGAAGAACGGTGGTAGCAGGGAAGTGTATCAGACTGCCAGAAGGGAAGCTAGGAGACAGGTCTATCTAGCCAGAGGGGAAGCAGATAAAAGAAAATTTGCCAATGTCCTGCGCCGTGAGGATGAAAGACTTGAGGTATTTCGTGTTGCAAGACAGTGTGTGAGAGAGAATCGAGATGTGGTAGGAGAGAAATGTGTTCGCAGGGAGGATGGCTCACTTGCGCTAAATGAGGATGCAAAGAGAGAAGCTTGGAGACGCCACTATGAAAGGTTGCTGAATGAGGAAAATGAATGGGATAAAGAGAGTCTGCCGAATGTTGACCCAACAGAGGGACCAGCTATCCGAGTTGATAGTTCCGTGGTAGCTAAGGCAATTAGAAGCATGAAGACAGGGAAAGCCCCAGGCCCATCAGGAATTACTGCAGAGATGCTCAAAATATCTGGTAGTGTCGGCTATAGCATAGTCACCCGTATAGTTAACCAGGTGATACACGAAGGAGTCATACCCAATGACTGGTGTAGCAGCATAATAGTCAACTGCTACAAAGGTAAAGGCGATGCCCTAGATACAAATAACTACAGGGGCATCAAGCTGTTGGATCAGGTAATGAAGGTTACGGAGAGGGTTATAGCCCAGTTAATTAGAGAGAGAGTTAGCTTAGATGATATGCAGTTTGGGTTCGTGCCAGGGAAAAGTACTACTGATGCTATATTCCTGGTAAGACAGCTGCAGGAGAAATACCTAGCCAAAGGTAAGCCCTTGTACCTGGCTTTTGTTGACTTAGAGAAAGCCTTTGACAGGGTCCCCCGATCCCTTATCTGGTGGTCAATGAGGAAACTAGGGATAGATGAATGGTTAGTGAGAGCTGTGCGAGCCATGTACAGAGACACAGCTAGTAAGGTGAGGGTTGGCAACGAGTACAGTGAAGAATTCCGGGTAGAGGTTGGGGTCCACCAAGGTTCAGTCCTCAGCCCCCTCCTATTTATCATAGTCCTCCAGGCAATAACGGAAGAATTTAAGACAGGATGCCCCTGGGAGCTCCTATATGCTGATGACCTTGCTCTAATTGCTGAGTCACTATCAGAACTGGAGGAGAAGTTTCAGGTGTGGAAACAAGGATTAGAATCGAAGGGCCTTAGAATCAACCTAGCCAAAACCAAAGTCCTAATAAGTAGGAAGGTGGACCAACCACAAACGACTTCAGGTAGATGGCCCTGCTCGATCTGTAAAAAAGGTGTAGGTAGAAACTCTATAAGGTGCACCAAGTGTAAGCTATGGACACATAAGAGGTGCAGCAATGTCAAAGGAAGGCTAACTAAGAAAATAGTTTTTGTCTGTGGCAGATGCTCAAGAGAAATAAACACTGGAAATGTGCAGAGACCAACTTCTACCACGTTCCAGGGAGACAAACTAGAAGTAGTTGATAGCTTCCGCTACCTAGGAGACCAAGTCAGTAGCGGGGGTGGGTGTGCTGAAAGTGTAACTGCTAGAGTAAGAATAGCCTGGGCAAAGTTTAGAGAGCTCTTACCCCTGCTGGTGACAAAAGGCCTCTCGCTAAGAGTAAAAGGCAGACTATATGATGCGTGTGTACGTACAGCCATGCTACATGGTAGTGAAACATGGGCCATGACAGCTGAGGATATGCGTAAGCTTGCAAGAAATGAAGCCAGTATGCTCCGATGGATGTGTAATGTCAGTGTTCATAATCGTCAGAGTGTAAGTACTTTGAGAGAAAAGTTGAACCTAAGAAGTGTCAGTTGTGGTGTGCAAGAGAGACGGCTGCGCTGGTATGGTCATGTGACGAAAATGGCTGAAGATAGTTGTGTGCAAAAGTGCTACACCCTAGCAGTTGAGGGAACCTGTGGAAGAGGTAGACCCAGGAAAACCTGGGACGAGGTGGTGAAGCACGACCTTCGAACTTTAGGTCTCACCAAGGAAATGACTGAAGACCGAGTCCTATGGAAGTGTGCTGTGCATGAGAGGACCCGGCAGGACTAGTCAGGCCATATCCCGTGGCCCCTACCTGGGACGTAGTCGATCCACCTGTGCATACCTTCCTTCTTGTGACACTTGTGAAGACCTGCTGAGGCAAGTGAAAATCAATCAAAATAGATGAACATCAATGGAATTTGTATCTTTGTGGTACCAGTGCCTGTGGCACACAAGAAAACCATCCGAACGTGGCCGTAGCCAGTACCGCATCGACTGGCCTCCGTGCTGTGGGAACATAGTGGCACATAAAAACACCATCCGAAGACCCAGCAAGACTAGTCAGGTCATAACCCGTGGGCCCTACCTGGGACGTAGTCAGTCCACCTGTGCATACCTTCCTTCTTGTGACACTTGTGAAGACCTGTTGAGGCAAGTGAAAATCAAAACAAATCAAAATAGATGAACATCAATGGAATTTGTATCTTTGTGGTACCAGTGCCGGTGGCACACAAGAATCCATCCGAACGTGGCCGTAGTCAGTACCGCTTGTGGTACCAGTGCCGGTGGCACACAAGAATCCATCCGAACGTGGCCGTAGTCAGTACCGCATCACTGGCCATCGTGCTGTGGGCACATAACAAACACCATCCGGTCGTGGCCGTTCGCCAGCCTCATCTAGCACCTGTGTCGGTGGCACATAAAAAGTAGTCAGTATCGCTTGTGGTACCAGTGCGGTGGCACACAAGAATCCATCCGAACATGGCCGTAGTCAGTACCGCATCACTGGCCATCGTGCTGTGGGCACATAACAAACACCATCCGGTCGTGGCCGTTCGCCAGCCTCATCTAGCACCTGTGTCGGTGGCACATAAAAACACCATCCGAAGACCCGGCAAGACTAGTCAGGCCATAAACCATGGCCCCTACCTGGGACGTAGTCAGTCCACCTGTGCATACCTTCCTCCTTGTGATACTTGTGAAGGCCTGTTGAGGCAAGTGAAAATCAAAATCAAAATCAAAACAAATCAAAATAGATGAACATCAATGGAATTTGTATCTTTGTGGTACCAGTGCCGGTGGCACACAAGAGAAAACCATCCGAAAGTGGCCGTAGCCAGTACTGCATCGACTGGCCTCCGTGCTGTGGGCACATGACAAACACCATCCGATCGTGGCCGTTCGCCAGCCTCATCTAGCACCTGTGTCGGTGGCACATAAAAACACCATCCGAAGACCCGGCAAGACTAGTCAGGCCATAACCCATGGCCCCTACCTGGGACGTAGTCAGTCCACCTGTGCATACCTTCCTTCTTGTGACACTTGTGAAGACCTGTTGAGGCAAGTGAAAATCAAAATCAAAATCAAAACAAATCAAAATAGATGAACATCAATGGAATCTATCTTTGTGGTACCAGTGCCGGTGGCACACACTTTGTGGTACCAGTGCCGGTGGCACACATGAGAACCATCCGAACGTGGCCGTAGCCAGTTCCGCATCAACCGGCCTCCGTGCTGTGGGCACGTAACAAACACCATCCGATCATGGCCGTTCACCAGCCTCGTCTGGCACCTGTGTCGGTGGCACATAAAAACACCTTCCGAAGACCCGGCAAGACTAGTCAGTCCACCTGTGCATACCTTCCTTCTTGTGACACTTGTGAAGACCGTTGAGGCAAGTGAAAATCAAATCAAATCAAATCAAAATAGACAAAATAGATGAACATCAATGGAATTGTATCTTGTGGTACCAGTGCCTGTGGCACACAAGAAATCCATCAGTGCTGTAGTCAGTGCGGTGGGCACATGACAAACACCATCCGATCGTGGCCGTTCGCCAGCCTCATCTAGCACCTGTGTCGGTGGCACATAAAAACACCATCCGAAGACCCGGCAAGACTAGTCAGGCCATAACCCATGGCCCCTACCTGGGACGTAGTCAGTCCACCTGTGCATACCTTCCTTCTTGTGACACTTGTGAAGACCTGTTGAGGCAAGTGAAAATCAAATCAAAACAAATCAAAATAGATGAACATCAATGGAATTTGTATCTTGTGGTACCAGTGCCGGTGGCACGTGGCACACAATAAAACCATCCGAACGTGGCCGTAGCCAGTACCGCATCGACTGGCCTCCGTGCTGTGGCACGTAACAAGCACCATCCGATCGTGGCCGTTTGCCAGCCTCATCTGGCACCTGTGTCGGTGGCACATAAAAACACCATCCGAGCGTGGCCGTCTGCCAGCCTCGTCTGGCACCTGTGTCGGTGGCACATAAAAACACCATCCGAGCGTGGCCATTTGCCAGCCTCGTCTGGCACCTGTGTCGGTGGCACATAAAATCACCCACTACACTCTCGGAGTGGTTGGCGTTAGGAAGGGCATCCAGCTGTAGAAACACTGCCAGATCTAACTGGACTGGTGCAGCTTTCGGGCTCCCCAGACCCCAGTTGAACCGTCCAACCCATGCTAGCATGGAAAGCGGACGTTAAATGATGATGATGATGATGATGATGATGTATGTATACATATATATATATATCTGTGTGTGTGTTTGTATCTGTGTTTGTCCCCCACCCCCATCACCATTTGACAACTGCCATTGGTGTATCTACATCCCCATAACTTAGTGGTTTGGCAAAAGAGACCAATAAAATAAGCACTAGGCTTTGAAAAAGTCCCTTCAAGACAGAACTCCAGTATGACCACAGTCAAATGATTGAAGCAAATAAAAGAGTAAAAGAATATATATATACATACATACATACATACATACATACATACACACATACATATATTCAATATGTCATTACCATTTAAATCGTGTCTCTTTGTCCATGTTTGTCCTTGCCCCACCACATGATGACCAGTGTTGGTTTGTTTATGTTCCTGTAGCAGTTTGGTAAAAGTGCCTGATAGAATAAATATCAGACTTTAGAAAAACAGAAAAAGTACAGGGTTTTATATGCTCTACTAAAAACCCTTCAAGGTGGTGGTGCTGTTTGATAGCCACAGTCCGATGACTAAAATAATTAAAAGGTATAGGATAAAGATGTGTGTGTGTGTAAACATATTGTAAATAGTTGTTAATGTATTGGGTTGGCAACTAAGTTCCCTCTGTTTTTTAAATCTTGGAATTTATTGCGTTTTTAAATTTTTGAATTTATTTTTTCAAGAATTCTATTTTTGAATCATTTTTGAATTTATTTTGTTTGTTTTATTTTTTAAAGAATTTTAGTTAATTTTTGTTTATTTTCAGATCATTAAAATGGAATGTCAAGTTAAGAAAAACAAGCATTTTTGACACCTCCATCTTTTTGCTTTTAATCAAGGTTTTAAGGCTGCAAAAGCTGCTTGCAACATTTGTGCTGTGTATGGAGAGGGTGCCATAGCTGAAAGAACCGCTGGTGATTAGTATGCCAAATTCAAAAATGGAAATTTTGACCTGAAAAACGCACCTCGTTCTGGCTGTCCAGTTGAGTTCAATGAAGAGCGATTAAACCAACTTCCTTGAAAATTCTCATCAAACGACAAGGGAAAAGGGAACTGGCAGAGAAAATTAAATTCTCCCACACTGCTATAGAGAAGCAACTTCACTCGATGGGAAAGGTTCAGAAGTATGGGCATGGGTTCCGCATGCTTTAAGTGACAACAACAAAAATCAACGAGCCACAATCTCCGCTGGTTTGCTTGCTTGTTACTGCTCAACTCATGGACACAAGCAACGATTTCTTTACTAAATCGTTACTGGTGATGAAAAATGGTGCCTGTACCTCAATATGAAGCAGCAGAAGGAATGGCTTGGCCCAGGTAAACAAGCAACACCGTGCGTGAAACAAGATCTTCATTCGCGTAAAGCAATGTTGTGCATGTGGTGGGACTGGGAAAGGATTATCCATTACGAATTGCTTGAACGGAACCAAACGGTCAATGTGGAACTCTGTGTTCAACAGACAGAACAACTCAACAAGAGAAAAGACCTAATCGGCAGCATGGAGTTCTTCTGCTGCGTGACAAGGCCCACCCATATATCGCCAATATGGCCAAGGAAGCCATTCAAATGCATGGCTGGGAAATGCTGCCATACCCGCCATACTCTTCTGATTTGGCACCAATGGGTTTCCACCTCTTTTGATCTCTTTCAAATGCTTTGCGTGGAGTTTCGTTCAATACTGATGCAGAACTGAGAGCTTAGTTGGATCAATTTTTTGAGTCGAAATTTCTACCAATGAGGTATTGAAAATCTTGTTGAACGTTGGGAAGAAGTTGTAAATAACAAGGGTGAATACATTATTGATTAATTAATTGTTATTTTTTATTAAACCTTTTAAAAAATTTAAATAAAAAAAAACTGTGGGAACTTAGTTCCCAACCTAATATTTCTGTGAGTGAGTTGCAAACAAATATGCTTGGACAATGTGTGAAATTACTTTGGCAGTGAAAACTATAAATATGGTTGTGTGACGGTAGTGAAGTAGTTTGTTTTTTTTTCCTCTAGTTTTAGCTCAGAGTTGCAGCCATGCTGATGCACCACCATATTAGATAGTCATGATATTTGCACATTGTGGTGACAGACAGACCATCTGATCAGCAGTAGTAGTTACTGGTCATGCCTGTTCTTGTTGTATACTGTTGAGATGAAAATACTGCCTTCCAATAAATTTGTTGGAAGGTGGATAAATGTGGCAAGAATGGTGCGAGTGAACTGACCATAGTGCATGCTATAAGCATACACTTATAAATTGATGGAAGAGTGAGGGAAGAGTCTGAGAAGAAGGCACTTTCCTTTGTGCTCAGGGTGATTGTGATTTTGTGGGGTTTCTATGAGCAGCCTTTGAAAGTCTCCCCACTACTGAGGAATTTTCTTGTTTGAATTTTTTTCTTTGTTCTTTTTTAGTTTACTTTTTTTCTTTTTTTTACATGTCTTCATATAACTCCAATCTCATATCACATCATATATTGTATTGTATTGTCCTGTACCATTCTTGATCTGTTTGTGAACCCGTAGTGACTAATACAAAATCATCATCATCATCATCATCTCCATCATCATTATCATCATCTCCATCTCCATCATCATCATCATCATCATCATCATCGTCATCATCATTATTATTCAAGGCAGTGTGCTGGCAGGATCGTTACTGTGCTGGACAAAATGCTTAGCACTTTTTCGTCCATTGCTACATTCTGAGTTCAAATTCCACCAAGGTCAACTTTACCTTTCATCCTTTCAGGGTCGATAAAATAAGTACCAGTTGAACACTGGGATCGATGTGGTCGATTCATCCCCTCCCTAAAAATTGCTGCTCTTGGGACAAAATTTAAAACCATTATTATTATTATTATTATTATTATTATTATTATTATGCTGAAAGGTGGATAAATGTCGCAAGAATGGCCAGTATGAAAGGAGCCATTCTGAGGTTACACCTGTGATTTAAAAAGGTAATATAAAAGGGGAAAGGGGATCTCTACCCCCCTTTTGACCAGGCTCCCGTTGGCTTTTATGGGTTTTTTCCACCAGGAACCTTTCGTAACGCCTCCCCCTTTTGGGAGATTTTCGTTGTTATAAATTTTGATTGTTACACTGTTTTTACACGGTTTTTTACAAACGGACAAAACCCTTTGTAACCTTTCGTCCTGTTTTTGTCCCTTTATGTAATAATTGATTTTTGTCAGCCCTTGTGGCCAATAAAAGAATTAATTATTATTATTATTATTATCATCATCATCATCATCATCTATCTCTTTCCCCCAATTTTATTCACTCTGTCCAATTTCATTCTTGAACTTTTTCCATCATTCAATTTCTAAGTTTTGTAATCTCACCCCCAAACCTCGCCCCACCCTTCCCCTATTATTCATTAAATCTCTCACTTTCTCTTTCCTACTTAAAAACCCCATTTCATATCCATATATACATCTTTCTCTAAAAGAAGAAAACACTCTTCCTTTCTCTCTAGTCCTCTCCCTTTCTTTATCTCTCTTTCTCCCTCTATTTCATCATCTACACATATACATCTTTAATTCTTCAGCTTCCCTATAATGCTTTTCTTGCTCTCTCTGTATCTCCTGTGACATATTTTTCCGTCTATAATGACACAAAAACAACAAATCGCCCACGTACTTTTATTTTTATGAGTTTTTCTGCTTCAATTTAGTTTCCATTTCTTGCTGAGTGTCTTCCTGATATCTAGGACAATTATTATTATTATTTTTATTGTCATCACTTCCACCACTGCCACCACCGCTGCCTCTGTCACCAACATTATCACTGCCCTACCTAAGCTTTATTACCACCACCACCACCACCACCACCACCACTACTATTGATGTCATTAGTCACCATCATTACCAACACTGTCTTCATCATTATCATCACAGCTGGCGTATAGCATCACCACCATCACCACCATTACCATCACCACCACCACCGCCACCACCACCACCACCACCATCGCCATCACCATCACTGCCACCACCACCACCATCATCATCACCACCACCATCACCACCACTGCCGCTGCCGCCATCACCACCACCACCACCATCACCACCACCACCACCAGCATCACCACCACCATCACTACCACTGCCACCGTCGCCACCATCACCACCACCATCGCCACCACTGCCGCCATCACCACCACCATCATCACCACCACCATCACCCACTGCCGCCGCCGCCATCACCACCACCACCACCATCACCATCACCACCACCATCATCACCGCCGCCGCCATCACCACCACCATCACCACCATCCCCACCACTGCCGCCGCCGCCATCACCACCACCACCACCACCACCACCACACTTTCCTCACTATCATTATCACTATTGCCACCTCTTGGCTCTTTACCAATTTTTAGCAGAAGGAAAATGAAAGTATATTATCAAAACAATCGCCCCCCACTTCATGTATTCATCAGTCCATATTTTATGTATATGAAAAAACGAGAGGTAAATCTTACTTGCACTGTTCACATTGTGTCAAAGAAGATGGCTTGTACAGAGTGTCCCAAAAGTTACCGAGGGGTTTCAATTTTTAATAACTTCCTTAACTTTACAAATAAATGCATGAAATTTTGTTACAATATAAAAGACATAATGGAAATTAATATGCACACATCAAATTTTGCAACACCACTACATTACATATGAAAAATGACATCGCTTAAATGGCAGCCATTTTTGGCTTCACATGCCCGTGTTCTTTCCAAAACTTGCACCATAACACCCTCAAGAATTTCAGACCCCACTTCTCTGATTTCTCTATTGATGTTCTCCTTCAATTGCACCAGGGTTTCCGGTTTGTTGGACGATTTGACCGAGGGCTGGCGAACCAGATGGCTGAACCAGGCTTCAATCTTAATCTGGCAGAGTTTCTACAGCTGGAAGCCCTTCCTAACGCCAACCACTCCAAGAGTGTAGTGGGTGCTTTAACATGCCACTGGCACGGGGGCCAGTCAGGTGGTACTGGCAATGACCTCGCTCAAATCTTTTTACACATGCCATTGGCACAGGTACCAGTAAGGTGATGCTGGTAACGATCATGCTCGAATGGTGCCTTTTACGTGCCACCGGCACGGAAGCCAGTTAGCTGCTCTGGCAATGATCATGCTCAAAAATCTTATGTCAAAACTTTATTGGAAATTTTCAATATGTGTTCCATCTGTATCCCTGCAAATTTCAAATCCATTGAAACCCATTTTGAAGCATTTTTGGAGTTGTCTCCTGCACTGCTAACTGAATGTGTTCTTTAAGTTCAGCTAATCTATTCCTCCATCCTGGGGTCTGAGGTAAAGAAAATGATTGTAACGAAATTGAAAAAAAATCTGTCATGGACAGATAAATGGGATCCAATAGGAATGAAAATAAAATTATTTTAAAAAATTATAAAAATAAAATTATAAACAAAATTAAAAGTTCATACACTTTTAGCAGATATTAAACATGATAAACATAAATAGAAGTTTTTTTTTAAATTGCCCTTCCTCACCGAAATAGATAGTTAATTCTGGGATAACCTATAGTTATCTCTTATATTTTGCTTGCTTCATTCACTGGACTGCGACCATACTGGGGCACCACCTTGAATGATTTATTGGTTTTAGTCAAATAAATCAACTCTAGGACTTATTTTTCTTTTTCAAAGTTTGGTGCTTATTCTATCACGCACATACATGCACTCACAGACATATATGATGGGCTTCTGCACAGTTTCCACCTACCAAATCCACTCACAAGGCATTAGTCAGCTTGCGAGTAAAGCAGAAGACACTTGCCCAATGTGCCGCATAGTGGGACTGAACCTGAAACCTCATGGCTGAAAAGCCATACTTGGCCTGTAAACAGAATTACAATGAATGATAAATGAGTTACAACTGAGCCACTTAAGGAGCTGCTTCACTCAACAGAAATGAGTGACACCAGATATATTAGCTGATGTAGACTTAATACACAGTCTGAAAAAGGACATGTTAGTCACAGCTAGAATGCTCTGAGCATATGCCATCAACAGTAGCCCTTGAGTTTACTGTCCCCCCACCCCAAGCTGTGGGTCCCCAAAACTATAAAGACTTATACATATTTCTTTACTACCCACAAGGGGCTAAACACAGAGAGGACAAACAAAGACAGACAAACAGATTAAGTTGATTATATCAACCCCAGTGCGTAACTGGTACTTATTTAATCACCCCCGAAAGGATGAAAGGCAAAGTCGACCTCAGCGGAATTTGAACTCAGAACGCAGTGGCGGACGAAATGCAACAAAGCACTTCGCCCAGCGTGCTAATGATTCTGCCAGCTTGTAGAAGACTTATACAACAGTCCCAAAAGTGCTACCCCCACAAAAGTATTGCCCAGGGCAGACAACCCAGCTAGACTGTTGTTTGATCATAAGTCTGCTCAATCAAGGGCTAAGCAATTTGGGTAGTAGTCATAATTGCCATCTGGTTTAACACAACCACCTGACCCTTGTGTCATGTTTTTAATCTGAGAGTAACATCCCCCTTTCCTCCCACCAGTTATGGGTAACCTAAAATGGTCATGGGTGCTACCCTTCCTCTGCTGACTAAGCAATTAATCCCCTCACCACATACACACAACTAAAAGAAAAATAAACATCATACCTCCAGAGATGTCTTTACAGCATTTATAGGCCCCAGACAAATTAGTGCACTGGACCCTATAATATTTATTTATTGCCAGCAATCCATAGTATACATAGATCAGAATTAGGCCCCTGGACCTGTGAGGCTCCTGAACAAATCAATACACTGGTCCCTATAGTGCTTATTAATTGATAACAAGCCACAGCATACATAGATCAGAATTACGCCCTTAGACCCATGAGGCCCTTAGACCAATGAAGCCCTTAGACCTAGTGGCTATACCTTAAGAAGGCACTTACGCCCTTTTGCTTTCTATATTCAAATCCACTGTGGCTGGCTTTGATAAAGGTAGTACTGAGATGTGTTGGTGGTGATTCAGTCTACTCACCTGTCTTATATAAATTTATGGCTTTGTGCCAAGGTAATAAATTCTAATTGCAGTGTCTTCTAATTCAGGCATGAAACATTAGCTTCATCTCATGGAAAATAAAAACAAAAGCTAATGAGGGGAGAAGTACTATAAAGTTGATCATTACTTAAAATATCAACTAAAACATAGTCTGGGATGATCTTGGTTGGAGCACCTGAGGGTAAACCTGAGCATTGTAGGAAAGTGAAACAGCTAGTGTAAGTGTTGCTCGGGGCAACCCATGAGTTTACTGTTCACCTTGCCTGCTATCCAGGCCTATATGGTAAACCCAAAAGTGTTTCCCCCATCGAAGTGTCACCCAAGGTGGACCACCTTAATAGCACACCCCGTCTTAACCACACGACTATCACTGGGCGTGTGGAATTTTCAATTTTTGCCCCATTCATTCCGTGTTGGTCATGTTTTCCTTTATGTAATTCTTACAGTAATTTTTTGATAAGTTTCTTGAGTCAGTATTTTTTCTTGCCTTAAATACTGTTCTGAGAAGTATGCTTTTTCTTTGCCTTTTACTTGTTTCAGTAATAGCACTGAAGGGTTTTAGTTGAGCAACTCAACCCCAGTACTACACTAAATTACAAGAGCATAAACAAAAAAATAACAATACACACATGCACACACACACAGACACACACATACATGACGGGCTTTTTCAGTTTCCACCTACCTCATCCACTCACAAGGTTTTAGTTAGATTAGGGCTTTGTAGAAGATACTAGCCCGAGGTGTCACGCAGTGGAAATGAACCCAAAACCATGTGATTGAGAAGCAAATTACTTACCACACAGCCATGACTATACCTATTAAATTTTTCCTTATTTCAACATTTCATCATTTCCCATGTCCACTGACCAAGTGTAACCATTCTTCAAGTGACCTGTGTGTGCAATACATAAACTTTTCTGCAACCCACTGTTTAATTCTGGTTAGCAACATTGGTATGCCCACTCCTTCTACTGATATCTTTATGAAGTCACCCTTCCTGCTCATTCTTAAATCATTTACTTGCCATTGTTATACTGTACAAACATGCATTTTACTATCTAGTGAGCTAGCTTCTTACTTATCGTAGTAATTACCCTGCAGAAAAGCTATGAACAAATAGGCACAGGAGTGGCTGTATGGTAAGTAGCTTGCTTACCAGCCACATAGTTCCGGGTTCAGTCCCACTGCGTGGCAGCACCTTGGGCAAGTGTCATCTACTATAGCCTTGGGGCAACCAAAGCCTTGTGAGTGGATTTGGTAGACAGAAACTGAAAGAAGCCTGTCGTATGTGTGTGTGTGTGTGTGTGTGTGTGTGTATGTTTGTTTGTCCTCCCAACATCGCTTGACAACCAATGCTGGTGTGTTTACGTCCCCGTAACTTAGTGGTTTGGCAAAATGGACCGATAGAATAAGTACTAGGCTTACAAAGAATAAGTCCTGGGGTCAATTTGCTCGACTAAAGGTGGTGCTCTAGCATGGTCACAGTCAAATGACTGAAACAAATAAAAGAATAAAAGAAGAATGGCTACCAGCTCTCTTTTTTAAACCTATCAGTCAAGATTGTTTTCCTTTATCTTTCTAAGTTATATTTATTTCTTTATTGCCCACGGCGGGGGTGGGGTGGTGATAAATATAGAGGAGACAAACAAAGACAGACAAAGGGATTAAGTCGATTACATCGATACCAGTGTGTAACTGGTACTTGTTTTATCAACCTCGAAAGGATGAAAGGCAAAGTTGACCTTGGCAGAATTTGAACTCAGAACGTAAATAGCAGACAAAATACCACTAAGCATTTTGCCCGGTGTGCTAACAATTCTAAGTTATATTATCTCCTATTGTTTCCCAAAGTTTTACTTTAATGTATCACCATATCACTCATGAGGCAGCAGGTTTGGTAGTCTTTCACTTTGATTTGGGCAAAGCTCAATTTAGGGGGCAAAAATTTGAGTGAAAATCCTCTTTCAATGATAGTTTGAATGATTGATGTGATCAATTTTTTGGGCAGAAAAGCCAATGTTCTGACATTAGATAGTTTCTCTGAAGAATTTTATCCCTGATTCCTGCAACACTGTGTTCTTCTGAACATTCTTTAATTTCTCTAGAAGATTGAGGAGCCATCTACACAACGCTAGGGGGTAACATCTGAATCATTTAGTTCAGATTTGTATTGAGCAAGCATATGCAGATAGTTATATATGATGCGAAGATATTTAAAAATATTTTAAGGTGGTGAGCTGGCTGAATTGTTAGCACACCGGGCAAAATGCTTAGTGATATTTCATCTATCTTCACATTCTGAGTTCAAATTCCACCAATGCCTTTCATTCTTTCAGGGATCAATAAAAATTAGTACCAGTTGAACACTGGGGTCAATATAATCGACTCAATCCCTCACCCAAAATTGCTGGCCTTGTGCTAAAATTTGAAACCGATATTGAAAGATATTTAACATATTCATTGTTAGCAGTAGCGACCCATAAGTTTTAACTGTCCTGTGAAGTAGCCAAATTGGCTGCCTCCCTTAAATGTGACATAATTTCAACTACAGCAAACAGCCTGCGTTATACCTTTGGACATCAAGAGATCTCTTCTGCTTTGAGTTCCTGTTTAAATTTTTCATCCAGGAATCCACATCCAACAGGCAGCAGACCTATACTGGACTGTAGATCATTTGGTACTGAGTCACACAAAAAAAATACCTTTTAAAATTTTATTTCTATTTTATTGACTATCACAGTCTGCAGAGTATTTTTGCATTATACCGTAAATCCTCGAGTATAGTCTGCCCTTGAGTATAATACGCAGGGGATTTTTAGAGGGCTGTACTTCTGAAAATCCTAAACCTCGTGTATAATACGTACCCCTTCTCTAACTTGAGTTAAGGAGGTCTATATAACGTCTTTGGTTTGTAAAAATGTATACAGTAATGTCCTTTATTATAATTGTATATATAACATAATGCAAATGTGTAGCTTTTTTGTGCATTTTGTTTGCAGAAAATAAAGAAATAACAGTAATAACGTTTAATAAATGTTGCTTACTGCAAGTTATGGATGATTCTTTTATGACTTCATTGCTTTCAGGCTTAGCTTAAGGTATTTTCGTGCCCGACATCACAAAATGTGTCTGAATAAACACAGCCGGACAGCAAATAGAGACTCGGACATTGTTTAGAAAATAATTTTCATTTTTAACCTCGTATATAATATGCACTAGGGATTTTGACCTTTAAATTTTGGGAAAAAAATGTGAATTATACTCAAGGATTTATGGTATATATAATATTTCTATATTATATTTGTAATAATTAAATTATATATTATGCGCTTTATTGTGCTTTGTTATGAGTTTGATCCCCTGGTTGTCTATGGAAAAATAGTCTTGCATGAAACTGGTCTCAAGTGCAAAAAAGTTTGGGTCCACTGTTCTCACCTGATGTGACAATGATGCATAAGTATCAAACAAGTCATCTAATACTGTTAATTTGTGATCAAGAGATTTTGCAATATTTTTGTTTAACCAGCATTATAGTTTTAGCTTGACTACATTAATTGGTTTCAAATTTTGGCAGAAGGCCAGCATTTACAGGGGACAGGGTAAATCAGTTACATTAATCCCAGTATTCAACTGGTACTTATTTTATCAACTCTGAAAGGATGAAAGGCAAAGTTGACCTCAGTGGAATTTGAGCTCAGAGCATAGACGGAAGAAATACCTGTTTCTTTATTACCCACAAGGGGCTAAACATAGAGGGGACAAACAAAGACAGACAAACGGATTAAGTCGATTACATCGACCCCCAGTGCGTAACTGGTACTTAATTTATCGACCCTGAAAGGATGAAAGGTAAAGTCGACCTCGGTGGAATTTGAACTCAGAACATAGCAGCAGATGAAATACTGCTAAGCATTTCGCCTGGCATGCTAACGATTCTGCCCTCTTGTCACCTTCCAGCTTGACTATATAATTATTTTGTTTAGTCAATTTGTATAATCTTTTAAATTTTGGGACAAAAATGCTTAGATTCCACTTCAACCCTTCCTGAAAAGTTTTGCCCATACATCTATCACTATTACTGTTAGTTATTTAGTGCTCTTTTTATCTGTTCTTTTCCTTTATAAGTTATCTTACTCTTTTGGATAGTACGTTGAATATACAGAAGTCACCCAAACTGAAATTCTTTGGTTACCACCCCTCTATGATCCACCCCAATGATAAACAAAATACAGCATCATCAGGCTAAATTAAGTGTTTTTGAGATAGGGAAATAAAATCTGTAAAAATATTTGTTTTACAATGTAATAAGATAAAAATGATTCTTTATTTTTAGTGGTGATATATCAGTGTTAGGTAACTGTGTCGAGCTGCTGTGTGAGCAGACTTTTCATCATTTTAGAAAGAGGCGCAGGAGTGGCTGTGTGGTAAGTAGCTTGCTTACGAACCACATGGTTCCGGGTTCAGTCCCACTGCATGGCACCTTGGGCAAGTGTCTTCTACTATAGCCTCGGGCCGACCAAAGCCTTGTGAGTGGATTTGGTAGGCGGAAACTGAAAGAAGCCCGTTGTATATATGTGTATTTATATGTGTGTGTGTGTGTCTGTGTTTGTTCCTCCAACATCGCTTGACAACCGATGCTGGTGTGTATACGTCCCCGTAACTTAGCGGTTCGGCAAAAAGAGACTGATAAAATAAGTACTAGGCTTACAAAGAATAAGTCCTGAGGTCGATTTGATCGACTAAAGGCGGTGCTCCAGCATGGCCACAGTCAAATGACTGAAACAAGTAAAAGAGTAAAAGAGAGGTTTGCTGTGGCTATGGAACACATTTAAACCCAAGAGTCCTTCAATATATTAACTTTTTATTCAATACATTTACTTTTCTGGAACTCACTGCTTAACTCTAATTAGCAACATTGGTATATCCATTCCTTCCACTGATATCTTTGTGCAGTCACTCTTCTAGCCTTCTCCAGCTCATTTTTGAATCATTTATTTGCCATTGTTCACAGTGTTCACAGTAAGATAAACAATAAAGATATCATGTGTTGGTAGGATACTGTAGATATGTAAGTACCAAATCCAATTTAAACTGCAGATCTGGTTCTGGGATTGGTTCCAAGTGAGGCATAGGTATAAAAGGAGAACACAAATAGTGTATGAAATTTAAAATTGGATTTGTTGTGTTTGATGTATGAAATCTCACTGCTTGACATCTTGCCTGTTTCAAATTTTATCTGAAGATGGTGGATTATATGTTGTGATGTAATCTTTGAATGTATCAATAAAATCCTACCAAAACAGCTGTCGAAAATTTTAAATACCAACAGTGTTCTCTTTTTATATATATATATATATATATGTATATATATATATATATACATATGTGGTTTAGGGAGCTTGCTTTCTAGCTACATGGTTTCGGGTTCAGTCCCACTACGTGGCACTTTGGGTAGGTGTCTTTCACTATAGCCCCGAGCTGACCGGAGCTTTGTGATTGAATTCGGTAGGTGGAAGTTACTGCCGTGTGTGCATATGTGCGTGTAGGTGCTTGTGCCTCTCCCAAAGAGAGAGAGAGGGGAGTTGAGTTGGTGCCTTCTAGTATCTCAAAATTCAATATATAATCATTTATGATTATAGTATTCTACGCTGAAAGAAAAGAAGTTTTGGTAAGGTAGAATTATTTAATATTTAATTCTTATGCTTTCCTAAAAACTTGATTTCGAAACGTGCGTCCGTAGATAACTTAAAATTGTATGATAGATTGCCGTCAATTCATTCTCTCTTACCTGTTTGTGTCTGCCTTCCAATTGCTGTTTTTTACTGAGATCTCCCTTTTTAGTAGAAGAAATAGCTATAACTCTTTGACTGCTATTTCTAAATTCGGTATGTGGTAAGGCAATTCGTTGCTAAACCCTTTATTGCTTAGTATATATATATATATATATATATATATATATATATATATATATATATATATATATATATGGCCTGCTCGCTTAGCAGCGGGGTGGCGTCATTTGAAGGCTAAAACAATGTGAAGCGCATTGTGACCAGCGATGTGTAACAACATCTGATAGCCTGGTCGGTCACAGTGGTCACGGTGATAGATATATATATATATATATACACACACACATATCATCAAAAATACTTAAGAAGTGCCTCAAGTCAGACACTTTTACATAAATTGTAGATAAAATAAAAAACATTTAAAAAAATTGAACATATCTCGCTTACTTGCTTCACGCAATGCTTTGACATTGTTATCTGTGAGAATAATATGTTGGATATGGAGTAGCTTCTGATTTTACACTGAATTGTTTTTGCAGTCCATATTGTTGATAGTGAAACCTTGATATCCAGTTATGTGCCACCCTATGCTATCATGGTGTCATGGTCATGAACGGACAAATCACTAGTGTTCGAGTGAAGCTAAATTCCATTGTCCCACTTGCAATTTGCGCCACGCCCACAGACACAACTTGGTAGTGACTGACAGCATAAAAATGTAATGTTTGCTGGTGAATTTTTGCCGCACTACAGCAACTCTACCTCTTCGTAAATCGATCCACTGTGCATCAGTGCATTGTGCAGTATGTAGGGAGGCCAGTGCATTGTTTTGTGTGCATGTGGTGAGTGCTATATTGATGTTAAGACAGCTCTATCATCCACATGTGCAAATCACTGTTCTGACATCTTTTACAATTGTCATAGAAATATGGACCTCATTGCATTTGGCTGATAAAATTTTGGATAATAATAATCAATAATCAATAATCATCAATTTAAAAATTCATTAACGTGACTAAATCTCAAAAAATAATTGTGATGGTTATTTAAATGCATTAAAGCATTTTATTGACAGTCAGATTTTTACCTATCCAGCCAATAATGTCTTTGTTAATTAATTAATTCATTAATCATCATCATCATCATCGTTGTTGTTGTCGTCGTTGTCATCATTGTCATGTAATGTCTATTTTCCATGCTGGCATGGATTGGATCGTTTGACAGGAGCTGGCCTGCCAGAGAGTTGCACCAGGCTCCATCTGTCTGTTTTGGCATGGTTTCTACAGCTGGATGCCCTTCCTAACACCAACCACTTTACAGAGAGTACTAGATGCTTTTTACATGGCCCTAGCACAAATGATTTTACATGGGTGCTTTTACATGACACTGGCATGGGTGCATTTTATGTGACACCAGCACCCATAAGCTCGCAAGACACAGACCTCTTGGCTGAGAGGGTGAATGAGGGATATAGCCGTGAAGGATATGCCTATATGACATGCCTGTATGTATGGATGGCCACAATTTTACTTAGCTTGACGTGTCTTCTCAAGCACAGCAATTAATCTTTATATAATTCTCACGCTAATTTTATCAGTCTGATTGTCACTATATTAATTAAAACTTAAATTCTGCCAATATTATATTTTTTGTTTTTGCAGTTTTTATACTTTAAATTTTTACCTTCTTCCTACTGAACACCAAATGGCTGATTCCTATAAGAACTTGGTACGAGGTTTTCCATACAAATAGGCCATCATCTACACAACAAATTTTTGCATTTCTTTCAGTTTGTTGCAATGGTGTAACTATGTAAAAGTTGAATAAAACCTGTAATAAGTATAGACTATCTTTTATCAATTCATTTCAATACACTCAGAAATTACTGACTTGTCATACCCCATGTGTCACACCTTGTTACACCTTACCTGTACATCTGGTGCCCTTTGACTACGCATCTTGACAACTGACGCTGGTGAGTTTACGTACCCATAACTTAGCAGTTCGGCAAAAGAGACTGATGGAATAAGTACTAGGCTTAAAAAGAATAAGTCCTGAGGTCAATTTGCTTGAGTAAAGGTAGTGCTCCAGCATGAAACAAATAAAAGAATATATATATATATATATATATATATATATAGGCGCAGGAGTGGCTGTGTGGTAAGTAGCTTGTTTACCAACCACATGGTTCAGTCCCACTGCATGGCACCTTGGGCAAGTGTCTTCTACTATAGCCTCGGGCCGACCAAAGCCTTGTGAGTGGATTTGGTAGACGGAAACTGAAAGAAGCCCGTCGTATATATATATATATATATATGCGTGTGTGTGTTTGTGTGTCTGTGTTTGTCCCCCTAGCATTGCTTGACAACCGATGCTGGTGTGTTTATGTCCCCGTTACTTAGCGGTTCGGCAAAAGAGACCGATAGAATAAGTACTGGGCTTACAAAAGAATAAGTTCCGGGGTCGAGTTGCTCGATTAAAGGCGGTGCTCCAGCATGGCTGCAGTCAAATGACTGAAACAAGTAAAAGAGTAAAAGAGTATATATATATATATATATATATATATATATATATATATATATATATATATATATATACACATACATATACATACATACACACACACATATGTCAGAAGTAAAAAGACATCCTTATAATCATTAAAATTCATTTAAATCTGAAATTATACATTCAAAATATTTATTAATTATTATAATGTGAATATCTAATATTTAGTAGACATGCCCTTTGCATTTTTCAGCGCAAGGACCCTATTAGGCATGCTACTGATCAGATGATGAATATTCTCTTAATGAATTTCTTGCCAAGTTTCATGCAGTAATCTCAAAAGACCTGGCTTTGAAGATGCTTTCTTGTTCTTTCTGTGAAGTGTCCTATCCGTTATGCCCCAGTGGTGATAAATAGGGTTCATATCTGGTGACTAGCTTGACCATGAAAGCTTTCTAATATAATTTTCTTCCAACCAATTTTGGGTCTTTTTAGCTGTATGACAAGGAGCTCCATCTTCCATAAACAGAAAGTCTTCTTTAATCACTTCACTGTTGAAGAAGATCAGAAGGAGCCCTTTCTGCAATATAGACACATATTTATCTGAGTTTATCTTTCTACAACACTCTACAAGCTCTGATCGACCACTGCTCCAAATTTCTCCCCAGACCATCACAGAATAGCCACCATGTTTTATTGTTAACTGCAACCTTGTCACATCAATTTCTTGGTCACAGAGTCCCCAGACTCACACTTTCGACTTCTTTCATGTTGAGTACAGTAACAATCTTTATTTTTTTAAATCTAAAGTGTTATTGCTTAACAGTTGTCCTTGTTATTAATAGACTACTGTGATGGGTGGGTTGTTAACAGTACAGAGAGGGTTTCAAAAGTCCAAATACACGTTAAATAAATACTGTAAATATGGTGTCCCTACTTCGCGGAAATTCAGTTATCGCAGCTGGTCTCGATAAACGAGGGATCACTGTACATTCACCCAACAAAAGATTGTGTTACAGGTGGGAACAGCCTGATTTTGGTGAATGTTGAAATGAGGCAGAAATTCCCTCTGAACTACTGTGACAGACTCGTTATTCTTCACATAAGTGTTGTAGGTAAACAAGTGATGCTCTATGCACCATGGCTTCACCTGAAGAGAAAAAATGCTAAGACACCACAGACTGAATTGGTACCTGTCAGACATATATCCCTCCCACAGGGGCTGAGTAATAGTCATTTCAAAAATGTCCGACCGCTCTGCCCCACCCTGTATAATATATGATTGAGGTCATTGCTAGTGCCGCTGGACTGGCTCCTGTGCAGGTGGCACATAAAAAGCACCATTTGAGCGTGGCTGTTGCCAGTACTGCCTGACTGGCACGTAAAAGCACTCACTACACTCTCAGAGTGGTTGGCGTTAGGAAGGGCATC
The DNA here is from genome assembly GCF_006345805.1 of Octopus sinensis. Lineage (NCBI taxonomy): Eukaryota > Metazoa > Mollusca > Cephalopoda > Octopoda > Octopodidae > Octopus > Octopus sinensis. Next base: position 14,060,281 of record NC_043014.1, on the reverse strand, counting down.
TAGTTGTAGAAACTCTTCTAGATCAGATTGGAGCCTGGTGCAGCCATCTGGTTCGCCATACCTCAGTCAAATCGTCCAACCCATGGAAAGCGGACGTTAAACGATGATGATGATGATGATGATGATGATATAATGCAATATATTGGTTTCAAATTTTGGCACAAGGCCAGCAATTTTGATGAGGAGGGTAAATCGATTACACTGACCCCAGTGCTCAACTAGTATTTATTCTATCAACCCCGAAAGGATGAAAGGCAAAGTCGACCTTGGAGGAATTTTAACTCAGAATGTAAAGCAGACGAAATGCCGCTAAACACTCCGTCCGGTTAGGTAACGATAATATAATATTTATCACAAAATCATTGAAAGGTACTGTGTGAGTAGTTTATTGACTTGGGCGCAAATTTTTTCAAGTCGCATTTACTTTGGTTATGTAAGTTATTTACAACAGCAGTAACAGATTTTGACCTCTAATTGTTTGTTTCAACACAGTTTATCATTTACGCTTTTACGCTGCAACTCGCGATAAACGTGTGCCTGCTTAATGTGAGAGACACACACACAGGAGACTCTTAATGATCGAACGACCTGCAAGAAATAGCAGCCAGATCTTCCTTGAATCACATCCTTATTGATCTTAAAAATTGAAAGGCACATTGCATTTATAATAATAATAATAATAATAATAATAATAATAATAATAATAATAATAATAATTTATAATAATAATAAAAAAACTATACAGTAATCATGGCTGGAAAATTTTTGATCAGAAGTCATCTCGTCCTGGGCTGACCTGGGGCTAAACTGCAACAACCAAAACAGCGCGCAAATTCACCAGCTCTCTCTTTCTCTTTCTCACGCACGCTAGCACTCACGTTTCTCTTATTCTCTCTCTCTATTCTTATTCTCTCTCCCTCTCTCTCTTTCCGCCCCTTCACTTACACTCATTTATCTGTTCACGTGCAGTTAGACAATCATTTACATTTATGACCGACTTTCAACTGTAGTGTACTTTCAAAACATGTAACGCAAGAAAGATGTCTTTTTGCGTGGGTTTCTTGATGAATGAAAAAAAAAAATTTTCGGGAGGTGCGGGTAAAAAGCGAAATAAATAATTAAATATATTGATTTTTATGAATAATTTTTAATACATATTGGTTTAAAATTTCGACACAAGGATAGCAATATCGGGGAAATGGGAAGTCGATTACATAGACTCCAGTTTTTCAGCTGGTACTTATTTTATCGATCTCAAATGGATAAAAGGCGACGTCGACCTCGGCAGAATTTGAACTCAAAACGTGAAGACGGACGAAATATCGCTAAGCATCTTGTCCGGCGGGCTAAAGATTCTACCAGTTTGCCGCCTTAATACATAATAAATATTGGTTTAAAATTTTGGCAGAAGGCCAGCAATTTTGTGGGGAAGGGTAAATCGATTACATCGACTCCTGCGTTAAACTGGTACTTAATTTATCGACCCCGAAAGGATAAAAGGCAAAGTTGACAGAATTTGAATTCAGAACGTGAGGACCCTCGAAATGTTGCTAAACATATTGCCCGACGTGCCAACGATTCTACTCTAGACACAAGGCCCGAATTTTGGGGCAGGGGGCCAGTCGATTAGATCGACTCCAGTACACAACTGGTACTTAATTTATCGACCGTGAAAGGATGAAAGGCAAAGTCGACCTCGGTGGAATTTGAACTCAGAACGTAGACGAAATACCTATTTCTTTACTACCCACAAGGGGCTAAACACAGAAGGGACAAACAAGGACAAACAAACGGGTTGAGTCGATTATATCGACCCCAGTGCGTAACTGGTACTTAATTTATCGACCCCGAAAGGATGAACGGCAAAGTCGACCTCGGCAGAATTTGAACTCAGAACGTAACGGCAGACGAAATACGGCTACGCATTTTGCCCGGCGTGCTAACGTTTCTGCTAGCTCGCCGCCTTAATATATAATAAATATTAATGTATTGAATTTCTTAACTTATACAAGTTATGATATTTTTTCTATTCTTTTTGCTTGTTTCGGTTATTGGACTGCGACCATGCTGAGGTACCTTTTTCAGGGGTTTAGTCAAACAAATTGACCCTTGTATTTATTTTTTTAAAGCGTGGTGCGTATCCTATCGATCGCTTTCGCCGAATCATTAAGCCACAGAGACGTAAACAAGCCAACACCAGTTGTCAGACACGGGTTCTTTCAATTTCAATCAACCAAATCGATTCGCAAGGCTTTGTTCGGCCCGGGTGGAGAGCTATAATAGTAAACGCCTGCTCGAGGTACCACGCAGTGAGACTGAACCTGGAATCATGTAGATGTGTAGCATACTTCTTACCACACAGCCAGAATTTTTAATAATTTTTTAGATATATTAATTTTTAACATTGGTACTAAGCTACAAATTTATAACTAAAACCCGAGTCTGAGAAAAGTAGTGATGGTTTGCTTCAGCAAAAATCAGTTGTCATTGTTATAACGTTTTGGAAACTTGGCAACCAGTATTTGGTGTGTTTATGTCCTCGTAAGTAAGCGATTGGTCAAAAGCACCAGGCTTTAAAAAATAAGTACTGAGGTCAATTGATTTGAGTTAAAAGTGTTCAAAGCGGTGCCCTAGCATGACCGCAGTCTAATGACTGATATAGGCTTAAAAAAAAGATTATTATTTAAAGACAAACATTACACTTTTTGCTTTAGAAAAAGTTGTTGCGCTGAATACCAGTAGCTTGTGTGTGAGAATATATACTTGGTGAGAATGTATGCTTGACGAGAGATGGTTTTTTTGTTTTTTGTATTATGTGTTCGGAGCGACATAGCTATGAGATAACCAAGAAGACCTTTACGAATTCTCTGCGTATCCCGCGTATCTCGATTCATAACGTAATTTGGCGCGAAATTGCAAGGCGTTTTCTATTAAGCTTGCCACTACACTAATGCACCAGAAACACAGGCTGAAATATATATCAAGATCACCTGATAAAGACAGTCATCACCAAATACGGAGACCTGCGATGCACTGGCCTTTTCCCGTTACTTAACTAAGAAGGTTTCGAATGTTGAGTACTGCTACAGAGGCTTGTGCCTTTTCGTCGTTCCCCAGTTGTCTTAAAGTTGTAAAGCAAAAAGTGTAACGTCTGTCTTTAAATAATAATCTTTTTTTAAAGCTTATATCAGTCATTAGACTGTGGTCATGCTGGGGCATCGCTTTGAAGACTTTTTACCCACATCAATTGACCCCAGTACTTATTTTTTTAAGCCTGGTGCTTTTGTCCTATCGCTAACTTATGAGGACGTAAACACACCAATAGCGGTTGCCAAGTTTTAAACCAGTGAGACCAAAAAATTTCTGTTAAAAGCGCGGCAGAAACACCAATAGTTTCAAAAGTAATTGTTCGAAAATATGAAATTGGCTAGCAATGAATTGTTAGACATCTTTATTTGTTACACCGAAAAAAAACCCGGGAAAATCCGCAAAAACTGCACAATTAAGGACAAGAGTTGTAGCAAAAAGATCTACCACGTCAGCATCCCCCAGAGCGGAGAGTACTTCCTACTCCAAAGACACAAAGTCATACCATGCAGTCATACAAGACAAACATGTTAGCTCCAGAACAGATAGAATACTGACTGAGGCAAATTAAAGCCCGCTCAGTTATAGTGTTAATTTCCGTGTGTTTTGAAAACCAGCTGGCGTTTAACTCTTTGCTGGTCCTGAGTATTACGTGTAACACACAGAACATATTTCTCTGACGTCCTCCTTCCTTCCTTCCTTCCTATGACTTGACTGTGTAGTTGATGAGACATTCGTTGATGACGTTGCAAGCAGATTTCGTCACTTCTCTCCGTCTTCTGTTACCTTGTGCGAGTCGGCGAAATTGAAGCTTGACCACTCTTGATATTAACCCGGGCAACGACCGATCCGGTATGGGTTCTGGTCTACCTGTCATCATCAGGAATGTATCATGGGAAAGTTAGCTCGGCAGCACCCATTCCTCTCCAAGCTGTTAGCCACAACTATATGCCGCTACCCGGGACACGCCGTGGCCCTGAACACTAGGCCGTTGACTCGAGCAGGTTTCTCCGCCCTAGCCGGTGACTGCTTGGAAAGCCTTACCCGGAGTCCTTCGCCTACTGGTGCGGTGTTAACGTGATACCCTTACTTGGTTTAGCCAACCAGCTGATATAGTGTACCGGGTTGCGGCGTTAGAAGCCATCAAGTGAGAGATATTAAGAATGAAAATAAAGACTAGTGGTTCCTCTCCACGTAGCCATTCCTAGCAAGGTGCAGCTGCCGGATACCAAAAGTACTAATTCTGTTCAGAGCTCCATATACCTCTTCTAGCGCCCATGAATCATATATGATACACATTCTCAATTTTTGTCAACCTTGTGAAAAGAAAACTTTATATTACTCAGAACTTATGAAACAAAAGGCTAACTAAAGACCTGGAAACAAATATGGATGTTTAGGACAAACTTATGACAAGCAAAGGATTAAGTGCCAGCAAAGTTTATGTAATCCCAAGCAATCCATGGAGTTTCCGCAACGACATCTTTGAAAGCCTATGTTGAATGTGTATTTCAGAAAAATTGTGGGACGATTGCAGGATTCGAATACAGCGTGGCGGAATGGCGCTCTACTAATTCCTCAAACTCACTTTCCTGAAAACTTTAGGAACCAAGAAAACTCAAAATAGTTTCCGAGTCCTTGCTTAATGATAATCTTTTCTACTCTAGGTACAAGGCCCAAAATTTTTGGGGAGGGAGCCAATCGATTAGATCGACCCAGTACGCAACTGGTACTTAATTCATCGACCCCGAAAGGATAAAAGGCAAAGTCGACCTCGACGGAATTTGAACTCAGGATGGTGTTGTTCAGCACCAGGTTGGCTTTAACAAGCTGGCGTAAAACCATTGGCGGGATCTTTTCTGCTTGGTTACCAGCATTTCAAAAAGTTTATCGAAAATTTTAAAATTTGGCACATTAATGTAGTTTTCCAAGCTGAATTGCTGGAGTTATTTTACTTGTTCCAGAAAATTGTTTTAAAAAAGTTATAGAGGTTTACAGCATGATAATTTTCACCCAGTCAGGAAACAGGATTTGGAAGCTGACATTTTGTGCGTGATTGCACATTTTGTCGTCAACATTCTGAAAATAGCACGTGTTGTCAATATTAGTATTCTACACAAGGAAAACTAGTAAACAACACGTCTTTTGTAGTTTTAAGAATTCGATATACGTTTAATGCGATAGCACGAACCTAAAAGATTTATCCAAATACGTTATTTAGCTGTTATTTTTAGCACATCTCACAACCACCCCATTGAGAAGAAAAGTAAGAGTAAGCAACATACTGTTTTAAGCATTCAATATGTATTAAATGCGATAAACAACACATTACATGCGATAAGAAGCAACACATTACACATCAAATATGCTTAAAAACAAACATTTAAGCATTAGTACGAAAAAAAAAAAAGAAGATTTATCTAAAAACAAAATAGCGAATCATGAATTAAATATTCTCAAAATTGAAAACGATAGTTCAAAGTGCATTCAATCAATTTCTCGGACAGATCGCAATTTTCATGTCTCTTGCGTTACATAAGTTCACAGATATGAATCTACCAGAGAACGGTAAGTGCCACAGCGTCATTTATTACCTCGCTTTACAGAGGTCCGTATACTCTCCACTTGTTGAGTGTGGGTACCAACTTTCAAGTTAACAAACCTAACTCTGTGGTTCACCGTTCTACGCTCAAAATTGTAACCATTAATTTCAGGAATGTGAGAGTACGCCCTCCACAAATCGCTGAAAATTGTGGTTCCTGGGATAATCGAGAAATCCTGGGAAATGCATTCTTCCAGTATGTCACAATTCCGACATGGCACCGCATACAGAAAAACCTGTTTCGTCTCACGACACATTCCTCCGAAAATCCACTGTTCATTGTTTTGTCGACCTCAGCAATCTTCTCAGGCCCACCAACGTGAATTGTATGACAGAGCAAATCCTCCGTACATACTTCTCTAACATAGCTGATATAATCAACAGCTGTGCAATGGTTAATCCCCAGTTCTTCAACACAAAACCGGACTCAGGTCAATTCTTTGAACCATAAGTAAAGGAAAAGTACTACAGTCCTAAGAGGAAGGGGTCCCACCTTCAAACCATGTGATTTCCCTCACTGACACAGATTCCATGCATTTTCTGCGTAAGCATCGCCATTACACATTCCCACCACGTCTTTTTGTACTCATAACATGCTTCTTTCTAGTACATAATTTTCTTTTGGGTATAACACCCTTTTCGGATCTTTTCGGTTTGAACGGCAGTTTTTTCTAGCGGTGTCATATGAAATTGTCACCCATGATTATGACCCTAGTATCGATCTATTGCATTTCAATCTGTTTTAGGGTTAGGGTTACGGTTAGGGGTGGGGGAAGGGTATCTTTTTTCTTCGGAAATGTAAATAAACCCAATCTGTTTCTTAAACGAGGGACATATTCATACGGCACAGAATGCTTTTTAACTCAATAAACGTCATTGATTGGTTGAAATTGCAGAAATTGAAGAAAAAACAACAAATATGTTACAAACTACAGAATTTTCTCAATAAAGCCAAGAGAAAAAGATGTTTTATAAACACATTCTACCAGTATACGAAGTTTTAAATTTTTTTAGTTACCTAGAAATTATGTGAAAAACTGCCGTTCAAACCGAAAAGATCCCTTTTCTTGTAGGTACGGCAGCATCCTTCTCTGTCTTCAGTGTCTCCATCATAGACGCGAGGTTACCGGAGCTTGCTGCCATAATCAAACAGATAGGGAAATTTTCCAAGTAGAACACGGCATCAACAAGTGGTTTCAGCTTCAATATATTTGTCAACACGTGCTTTCTCGCAGACAAAAGAGTTCTCATGTTCCGCTTGTTACTATGATTTACGATTGGCTAAAATTACCCGAAATTTTAAAACTTCAACAGCTAATAACTTTTTATTTATTGATTTATAGCAAAAATGATTTCCATGGCATTCATGAGCCTATAAAACTGTATCGTTACACTGAATATGAAATTAATGTGAACAGAAATTGACGCTGATTGATGCTGGTAGCCAAACAGAAAAATCCCATTGGCGTTCTAACCTATTTTATCGTCCCATTTTATGTTAAGGCATCATGATAGACTACGTTGTCTTTTGTGTTTCCCCTTTTTTAGACGGCAAGAGAGTGATTTAAATGGAGGTTTTGTTGCACGTTCTAGCAGGTCGAGCGACCACCTAAGTTCGATGTGAGAGTGCTGGGATCTTTTCGGTTTGAACGGCAGTTTTTTCTAGCGGTGTCATATGAAATTGTCGCCCATAATTATGACCCTAGTATCGATCTATTGCATTTCAGTCTGTTTTAGGGTTAGGGGTGGGGAGAAGGGTATCTTTTTTTCTTCACAAATGTAAATAAACCCAATCTGTTCCTTAAACGAGGAACATATTCATACAGGCACAGAATGTTTTTTTTTTACCTCAATAGACGTCAGTGATTGGTTGAAATTGCAGAAATTGAAGAAAAAAACCCAACAAATATCTTACAAACTATAGAATTTTCTCAATAAAGCCAAGAGAAAAAGGTGCTTTATAAACACATTCCACCAGTATACGAAGTTTAGAAATTATGTTAAAAACTGCCGTTCAAACCGAAAAGATCCGAGTGCTTGTTTGTCTAAGTATTGTTTACATCCTAAATAATAATAATGACAGATGCATGAGACATAAATAAACACGTCTGCTGTTATATAAGAGTGTTTGTTTGTGTGCGTGAGTGAGAAAGAGAGAGAACGGGTACTCATGTACTAATATGAAATGAGAACCTCAAATCATACTTATGTAGACAATTGTAAACAAACAAACTGCAAGTGATAGAGCTAATTCAACGTCCCCACCACACACACTCAACATAACGCATGGCTGAACCAATAAATAAACAGGAATTACAAACACAGTATGAAAGTTGCTTTCGTTTTGTTTACAAGGTATCTGGTTATATTTCTGTCTCCAACTTCCCACTGAAATATAATAGCCAGCATGTTATGCTTGCCTTTGTTCTTTATTATCTTAAACAACAAACAAATTATTGTCATTACACAATATTTAATTAAAAAGAAACAAAACAAAACAGATAATGTAACTGTTTCCAACCAATCATTTTGCATGTATTTCTTTCTTTGATGTCTCGGCATTCCTGCTTGAATTGTTTTTCTCTCCTCATCTCCCAACGAACTATTTATATATATGTTTATATGTTTACTAACCATCCTCATCTTTTATTTCCACAAGTTACACTGTCACAACTTTCCTAGGATACTATAACTCTCTCTCTCTTTTTTTTTACTCTTTTACTTGTTTCAGTCATTTGAATGCGGCCATGCTGGAGCACCGCCTTTAATCGAGCAACTCGACCCCGGGACTTATTCTTTTGTAAGCCCAGTACTTATTCTATCGGTCTCTTTTGCCGAACCGCTAAGTGACGGGGACATAAACACACCAGCATCGGTTGTCAAGCAATGCTAGGGGACAAACACAGACACACAAACACACACATATATATATATACATATATACGACGGGCTTCTTTCAGTTTCCATCTACCAAATCCACTCACAAGGCTTTGGTCGGCCCGAGGCTATAGTAGAAGACACTTACCCAAGGTGCCACGCAGTGGGACTGAACCCGGAACCATGCGGTTGGTAGACAAGCTACTTACCACACAGCCACTCCTGCGCCTAACGTTTTGTTTTTCCACAAATCTTTTTTTTTTCTTCTACAAATCTATTGTTTTTATCTACAAATTTATACAGAAGTTGGATCTTTTCTGTTTGAACGGCAGTTTTTTCTAGCGGTATCATATGAAATTGTCACCCATAATTATGACCCTAGTATCGATCTATTGTATTTCAATCTGTTTTAGGGTTAGGGTTAGGGGTGGGGGGAAGGGTATCTTTTTTTCTTCACAAATGTAAATAAACCCAATCTGTTTCTTAAACGAGGGACATATTCATACGGTACAGAATGTTTTTTTTACCTCAATAGACGTCATTGATTGGTTGAAATTGCAGAAATTGAAGAAAAAAAAACAACAAATATCTTACAAACTATAGAATTTTCTCAATAAAGCCAAGAGAAAAAGATGTTTTATAAACACATTCTACCAGTATACGAAGTTCAAAAGTGTTTAGTTACGAGGAAATTATTTTTAAAAACTGCCGGTCAAACCGAAAAGATCCCAGAACTTCATATCCTGGATTAATAACATATCTATTCAGACATTGTTTTACTGTTCAGTTCACGAGCATGGCATACTGTGATACGTCGGACTTTCTGAATAGCACGCCCAACGAAAGATTACTTTGAATTAATTTTTGTAGTGCGGCCCACCTGATGATGTGTTATATCTCATGCGGCCCACTCCTCGGAAAAGGTCACTTATACCTAGTTTAGTGATGTAGTGGTCATGATTCTCTTCTTCAACTTTCTGGTAATTTTTCTTTTATTTAATGCCCTCGAAATCAAGACTAGGAAGAGTAGAAGGGATTTTTACCTTTTGACCTACAGATTTAAAAAATAATTTTTTGTAACTAAACAGTTTCAAACTTCGGACACTGGTAGAATGTGTCATATAAAACATCTTTTACGCTTAGCATTTTTAAGAAAAACTTATATTTACGAAGTTATTTCCCGTTAAAGTTCTCGTATTTCGGTAATTTCAGCCAATCAATGACGTGTATTCAGCTGAATAAAATTCCTGCCGTTGTTTGTTAACAACTATCGACGGTGTATTTTTCGTTTGTCACTGTTATTTATGACATCGTTCGTGCATTTGTACTGGTTTTAAGGTTTTAGGGTTAGGGTTGCCATAAATAACGGTGACAAACGAAATATACATCGCCTGGAAAACTTTTTGATCTGTGTCACGAAATAAAGATATATATATATATATATATATATATATATTATTTTTTTCCTTTTGGATTACAGATTTTATAAAGTAATAAAAAAAATTAATTTTTCAGGAATTTATTTCATCATAATCTGGTTTTACTGTTTCGGCCTTTTCCATCTGTTCAATGTTTACCCGTCATGTTGGATATCTCGTTGTCATAGTGGCCCTGTGGTTTTGGCTATTTATCTCCACTTGAGCATTGATCGAGCAGGCTTATATCAAAGAAATTCCAGTTTCCCGTTTCACCTTTTATTCAATCATAATATACTTCAAGTACAAATTAATCAAATGTACAAATATACAAGTATATTTAGTGGGGGGTGGAGAAAAAGAAAAAAAAAACTTTCAGTGTTTTATCATACACTCACTGAATGATATTTTAAAGTGGTTTTGTGATCCTGTGCATGTAAATACAATGTTGTGACAGTATAACGGAATAAAGTTTGAAACCATAAATTTATCATATAATAAACTACGTCATATGAATACTCTATTTCAGTTTCATTCTGATTATCTTTGTACTTGTTGATATTTTGAATAAGAGAATTGTTATACAGGATGTAAGACTCGTGTATTTCCGGCAGTGCTGGATTAACCATTAAGGAAAATAGGCACGTTCTTAGGATGTCAAAGGAAGTGGGACATCACAGAAATGGTATATGGTTTACGGTACAAAAGAAATCACTTTAAACTCGCAAAAATTATATTCGAAGTGAAGGCGGCGAGTTGGCAGAAACGTTAGCACGCCGGGCGAAATGCGTTGCCGTATTTCGTCTGCCGGTACGTTCTGAGTTCAAATTCCGCCGAGGTCGACTTTGCCTTTCATCCTTTCGGGGTCGATTAAATAAGTACCTGTTATGCACTCACTAGAATCGATCGATTGTTTGTCCTCTCTGTGTAGTCCCTTGTGGGCAGTAAAAAAAAAATAATATTCGAAATGGTTTATATGATGGGAGGTATAATTTCGAAGTGTTCATGTTGTCACAGTGAGGATCTGATGAAAGACATTACGATTAAAAAATGGAGAAAACTTTTCGAGTATAAATGAAGTGGAAAAAAATGTCACAGGTAAAAGTTTCGCTGGAAAAAAATCCACCAATGTAATTGGTAAAAACTGCTACAATAAAATGTCACAAGTAAAAATGGAGTCCGTGTTTAACTTTTTCCGGAATTAGAATTGACGTAGGAAGTCACTATTTTACATTCACTCTACCACCGAAATATATTCATCATTTTTATCGCTCTATGAATCTGTACACTGAACAACGAGGGTAGCATTTTATCTTGTCACATTTTTCCGGGATTCAAATAAACATTAGTTTCCATTTTACTGTTAGTTTTGCCTAGTTTAGAAAGATAGAAATTTATTTTACGGTTTACTATTGTTTATATTTTGAATTACATATATATGGGGGCTCAAAGTGCTTATGGCCTCTATGGGTCTTAATCCGACTGTGATGTTTTGTGTTACGGCAGTTGACCATCAAGATGGTTCACAATAGCTATAGTTTCGTTGCCTTCCACTAGATTGCAACTAGCTAATAGGTGGATGGAAGTTTAACATTCCTTTCATCTTTCCATGAGGATTTTTCACTTAGGTAATAATAAAAATGGGATCTTTTCGGTTTGAAAGGCATGTTTTTCTAGCGGTGTCATATGAAATTGTCACCCATAATTATGACCCTAGTATCGATCTATTGCATTTCAATCTGATTTAGGGTTAGGGGGTTGGGGAATGGTATCTTTTTTTCTTGAGAAATGTAAATAAACCCAATCTGTTTCTTAAACGAGGGACATATTCATACGGCACAGAATGTTTTCACCTTAATAGACGTCATTGATTGGTTGAAATTGTAGAAATTGAAGAAGAAAAACAACAAATATCTTACAAACCATAGAATTTTCTCAATAAAGCCAAGAGAAAAAGATGTTTTATAAACACATTCTACCAGTATACGAAGTTTAAAAGTGTTTAGTTACGTGGAAATTATTAAAAAAAACTGCCGTTCAAACCGAAAAGATCCTAAAAATGTTTCTTATAGATAATGCAGTTATTAAATGATGTTATGCACATTCCAGGTGTTAGTTATGTATGCTGAGGAAAGGAGATATGAAATGATGTGACCTCTCTCAGCATAACTACCGACAAACAATGAGCAATTTTTAGAATGTTTTTACGAATAGGCTGTAATAATTCGGCTTGTTTTTAATATTTAGTCACAATTATCGGGCCTATCAAACTTATGCTTATCCTGCTCCATTGCCTAATGCACCCGGTTTCCTATCGTGGTAGAACCACATTGAACGCAAGCCATTAACAAAAAATAAAAGCGCATCTTATACGTCAGCAAATACGGTTAATAATCCCTTTACCTAACGCAAAGGTTATCAACCATTTTGTGCCTATGGGCCCCTTCGATTCCTATTTTACTCTACTGGGCTTGCATAGCCATTCGATGTATATTTAAAAAAAATCCTCCTCTATTTTTAAATCAAATATTATTAGGAATTATATAAAAGACAAGCAGTATCGCCCGGCGTTGCTCGGGTTTGTAAGGGAAATAACCATATAAGCATTTTTAGAGAGTTATAGCCAAAAAATAGCAAAAAAATGCATTAAAAATGGAAAAGAAATTATGGTAAATTTTTTTAAAAATCGTTGACACATCGTAGACATTTTTAGAGAGTTACTTCCCTTATATAATAGCGAAAAAATGCATTAAAATGGAAAAAATGATGGTAAATTTTTTTTTAAATCGTAGACTCATCGTAGACGCGCGCTAATACCCAGAAGGGCTTGATAGGAATCACGACTATAAGATACCCGGTTTTGGTTAAACTGCACCGCAAAATGTGGGAGTAGTTAGGAATCTAAATCGTAGGAGACAGACACAACTTCTCTTTTATATATAAAGATTTAAGGATCTTTTCACTTTGACCGGCAGATTTTTAAAATAATTTCTTTGTAACTAAACACTTTTAAACTTCGTATACTGGTAGAATGTGTTACATAAAGCATCTTTTTCTCTTGGCTTTCTTGAGAAAATTCTGTAGTTTGTAAGCTATTTCTTGTTAAATTTCTTGAATTTCGTCAATTTCAACCAATCAATGGCGTCTATTGAGGTGAATACAATTTCTGCTGTTCTTTATTTTGAATTTCAAAATATTTTGTGTATTACAGAAGGATAAATAATTTGTTGCACATAAATTTAACGAAATCTTATATGGACTCCGGTTGCGAACCACTGATCAAACGAAGTAAACGAATACATTGCAGTTTAATTTTTCACTAGCAATACTTATTAAACAAGTATCAAAACATCTTTTGTTAGTTTTATGGGAGTCATCTGCTGGGTCTGAGTGAAAACCACCGAGATCAGTTACTAGAAGAATCTTAGCAAGAAATCAATAGGAGTGGCTGTGTGGTAAGTAGCTTGCTTACCAACTACATGGTTCTGGGTTCATTCCCACTGCGTGGCACCTTGGGCAAGTGTCTTCTACTATAGCCTCGGGCCGACCAAAGCTTTGTGAGTGGATTTGGGAGACGGAAACTGAAAGAAGCCCGTCGTATATATATATATATATATATATGTATATATATATATATATATATATATATATTATATATATATATATATGTATGTATGTATGTATGTATGTATGTATGTATGTATGTATGTATGTGTGTGTGTGTGTGTGTGTGTGTGTGTGTGTGGTGTGGTGTGTGTGTGTGTGTGTGTGTGTGTGTGTGTGTGTCTATCCCCCAGCATCGCTTGACAACCAATAATGGTGTGTTTACGTCCCCGTAACTTAGAGGTTCAGCAAAAGAGATCCGATAGAATAAGTACTAGGCTTCCAAAGAATAAGTTTTGGGGTCGATTTGCTCGACTAAAGGCGGTGCTCCAGCATGGCCGCAGTCAAATGACTGAAACAAGTAAAAGAGAGTAGAGAGTATATTACGTCACTAATGCCAACCGTGTAATTAGTTCTTCTGACAGGTTACTCACTGATTTGTTATAATGTGTCGTGTAAATAGCACTGAACAACCGTAACGCTGACTGTGTCAATAGGAACGAAAAATTATTAAAAAATGTTTTTTTTTTTAAAAACTCATTGTCTTTTTCGCCGATTGAATTTCAGTGCCAAATCATTTATTTTCTTTCTTTGATTTTATAAATAAATAAATATAAAAATATATCTTTATTATATTTTTATAGTAATAGAAATAATAATAAAACTTCTACAAGAGTAGATTATTTTTATTGTAAATTTATTTTGGTGCGTATCTAAAATGAGTCCGTTCCTCAAAACTTTCGTGGGTTGTACTGAGATAATTTTCTTGATCGCCGCCTATCTTTGAGAGATGAAAATTAAAGCAGATCCAATACAGAAGTTAGAATAAAAGAAATAGAGAAAGACCCATACTAACTAGGCGAGAAAAGACAGGATTCGAAACTTGAATGCTGGGATTTAAAGTACCTTGTAAAATCGGTCAACCTTTTCTTTTAAACGGAACAGTTTGTCTCTTTACAGAACTGGAATCTCAGCTCTGTTAATTCAAACTGTAATAGGATGTAATTTTGAGGATCGAAGAAACTTTAAAAAAAGTATATAAGAAAGGGATTATTTTATTTTATCCCTTGATTTTATTATTATTATCGTCCCCCCACCTCCAAGTATTTATTTATGGAAGGATAAAAAGAAAATGAAATAGCTGTGATGTTTCGAGTTATCAAAGAGACTTGAATCAGAAGGAGAGGAGACACTTATTGTAAGTAATTCTAATTCTAAGTGAAACTTTGGTAGAGAGAGAAAAAAAGAATTTTGGAAAAAAAAAAATAAAATAAAAATAGCAACATTTTGTTTATTATTAAACAGTATCTTATCGACTTATAAAATAATTATTGGAATATATTTATAATTATATTTTAATTTAACAAAGTTTCTTAATATCTTTGATGAGTCCCAATGTCGGTCGATAGCCATGGAATAGAGACAGGCAGATCTGAGATCAATGGCGTTCTGACCACAGCCGGCCTTTTTCTTTTTTTCATTTAGGCGTTTGATAACCAGGACTACATTGTCCTGTAAATTCTTGTTGTTAACCCTCCTCTCTACGAATACACCTGATCAGACATTATTATACAATCAATGGTGTGCTATTCGTGATGGCATACCGACTCAATTGTGTCCACACTTCGATTTTGTTTCCTAATAACTTTAAAAAAAAAAGATATTTTTCTTCATTAAATTTTCTTCAAATACCTTTCAGATAGTGCAGATTCCGATTATATCGGAATTTATAGTGAAAAGTTTTTCGGAAAAGCGAGGAAGAGGACTTTCGGTTAAATCACACTGGGCGACTTTGTTTCCTCATATGGGGTTTTTTTAATGAAATTTTCTACATATATATTTTACATGATCTAAACTGCGATTGTATTGGATTTTAATGTGAAAAAGAAGGAAAAAAATGGTGATCGTGCACACACATACTGACACATATAACATCCTTGCTATTATGCAAAAGTGTCGAAAGTCCAAAACTTTGCTTTTTCAGAAAACGAAAAAATAGTTTCACTATTCCATAGCAAAACCGTTGTGCTGTATACTTTGACAATTTTTGATATCTTGGCCTCTGAATCAGCTGGAGATACGATAGTTTGACCAAAAGAACCGGCTATTGCAAGCAAAAATAAATATTGAAAAAAACAACCCCCCCACACACATTTGGCCAAATTTGGACATACGATAGTTTAACATAATAGTAACGACATACACATATCTACAAAATGTGAACGTAAAATTTTGAGAAAATTATGTATGTGTTCACGGCCACCAATTTCTTTTTTCACATTAAATCCGATATAATTGCAATCTACACCGTCTGAAATGTATTAGTAGAAAATTCCACTAGAATTTCTGAAAGCTATGAGGAAACTAAGTCAAGGGCTGGCACACTTGTGTATGTATGCTATGCTTATAAAGACTGTGAGCCCTTGACTTGTGACTACACATAGGAACACCCTCTCCTGAAGAGGACCAGGTAACTTGGGGTCTAAAACTGAAAAGTGATTTGAAAGCACACACTTATCTCTTATATTTTCCTATAAATCCTCCTAGGTGAGAATGACATGGGATTTACAAAACTGAATAGATAATACAGGGGTACTACTGAAAAAGAGTGGTCCCGGTGCGCGCACTCGCGTACTCGCGCATCCGCGCTAGCTAGTCGGGGCTAGTCGATCCTTACTTTCTGTTTTTGTGCTTTATTTACCTTTTTTTAAAGAAAATTATTTAGTTTGTGTAAAAAAAATATTTATTTTGTGTTTTATTTGCTTTGCTAGGTAGTCGTTGTAGGATCGACTAGTCACGACTAGCTAGTGCAGATGCGCGAGTGCGCGCACCGGGACCACTCTTCTTGAGTAGTACCCAATACAGGTGATATAATTGAATATAATTCAATTACAAGCTACAGAGAATACTGGTAAATTAGCCACTACGTGAATTCCTAACAGTCTTTTTCATTAGGATATCTGTTTACTGACAGGCGGTAGTTGTTAGATCGGATCTTTTCGGTTTGAACGGCAGTTTTTTCTAGCGGTGTCATATGAAATTGTCACCCATAATTATGACCCTAGTATCGATCTATTGCATTTCAATCTGATTTAGGGTGAGGGTTAAGGGTAGGGGGACGGGTATTTTTTTTTCTTGAGAAATGTAAATAAACCCAATCTGTTTCTTAAACTAGGAACATATTCATACGGCACAGAATGTTTTCACCTCAATAGAAGTCAGTGATTGGTTGAAATTACAGAAATTGAAGAAAAAAACAACAAATATCTTACAAACTATAGAATTTTCTCAATAAAGCCAAGAGAAAAAGATGTTTTATAAACACATTCTACCAGTATACGAAGTTTAAAAGTGTTTAGTTACGTGGAAATTATTTTTAAAAACTGCCGTTCAAACCGAAAAGATCCGTTAGATCTACCAGAAATATCAACCGAATTTCTCTCAAATCATATCCTACTACATTAAAAAAAACAAAACAGGAAAAAAGAAAGAAAGAAAGAAAGAAGAGGGAACCCCCAATAAACATTGAATAACGTAGTTGTAAATATACTGTGTTTGACGGCATGGTCACAGCTGGAATATCTTTGAACGGAGGTCAGCTTGATCAAAGTTGTACCGAGACTAAACAAATATTTTTCAGTAATTTTTCTTTGTGAGTTTTATTTCATATCATCTCTTATAAAACGATTCTTAATTGCTTTACATCTGGGATTATTCTCAAACTATTATTCTTTCTATCTCTGGCTACTATCTACCATCAAGTGCTTTATTCTGTCCTCTCTTTCTTCCTCCTTTCCTTTCTTCCTTCCTTCCTTTGTGCAAATAGTAAAATCAATCAATTTCTGAGAACCGAAGTATCAATGAGAACTGAATTCAGGTCAGATAACCACCCTGAACCAGTACCTCTTTAATGTTGGTTCAATTTGCAGCGCTAATTGTGAAAGTAAAACATACTATTTATATATGTATATATACACAAACACACACTACGTATATATATAATATATATATATATATATATATATATATATAATATATATATATATATATATAATATTAAATTAGAGAGACGAAACCACTATTAGGCAAATCATACAATGAAAAACTTAAGCCAATACATTTATTATTATTATTATTATTATTATAATATATATATATATATATATATATATATATATATATATATATATATATATATATATATGCGCGTGCGTGTGTGTATACATACATACATGTGTGTATATATATAAACATACGTTATATATATATATATATATATATATATATATATAAACATTTATAATATATACAAACATAATTTATATATATAATGAAATTATTGTGCATAGTGCTCAAACATATATATATATATATGTATATCTAAATATATATATATAAATACAGATTATATATATGTATATATATGATATATATACATTTATACAAACATATACATGTATATATTTACATATATATATATGTATATCTAAATATATATTTAAATACAGATTATATATATATATATAATATATATACATTTATACAAACATATACATGTATATATTTACACATCTGCACACAGATGTATCTATGCCTACATATTTCATGATGATGATAGTGATGATGACACATGCAGTTGCTGGGTGTGGTTAATAGAAAACAAAAATTCAATATTCATTATTTAATTTGATGCGAATGTATTTGATTTCAAAAAGTTTGCTTGATTATTTGTTGATTTTGTTTGTCACTTTCATCTCATTTTGATTGTTAATATATTAACTAATTCAAATATTTAATTATTCATTTATTTATTCTCCCAAAAGCTGCAAAACTTCTTTAAAAGAAACATAAAATAAAACTTTAGAAAAATTACTCTTAATCTGTCCATGAAAGAAGCGTATGCATGTATGTATGTTTTAATGTATATGCATGTATGTGTATATATATATATATATATATATACACATACACATATTTATGCACATGTGTGTGTATATGTATATATAGGCGCAGGAGTGGCTGTGTGGTAAGTAGCTTGCTAACCAACCACATGGTTCCGGGTTCAGTCCCACTGCGTGACATCTTGGGCAAGTGTCTTCTGCTATAGCCCCGGGCCGACCAATGCCTTGTGAGTGGATTTGGTAGACGGAAACTGAAAGAAGCCTGTCGTATATATGTATATATATATATATGCGTGTGTGTGTTTGTGTGTCTGTGTTTGTCCCCCCTAGCATCGCTTGACAACCAATGCTGGTGTGTTTATGTCCCTGTTACTTAGCGGTTCGGCAAAAGAGACCGATAGAATAAGTACTGGGCTTACAAAAGAATAAGTCCTGGGGTCGATTTGCTCGATTAAAGGTGGTGCTCCAGCATGGCCGCAGTCAAATGACTGAAACACGTAAAAGAGTAAAAGAATATATATATATATATATATATATACACATACACATACTTATGCACATGTGTGTGTATATGTATATATGCATTTATATGTGTTTGTGTGTGTGTGTGTATAAGCTGTTCTTTTATAGATTTATATCCAAACATTATCCAATCAGGAAGAAAGAGAAGGAAAACGTACTTTTTTTCCCCCCTTCTCTTGCCATATATTTATTTTAAATACGTGAAGGGAATTAAAAAACATGTTTTTTTTTTCATTTGTAATATTCAGAAAATTATCTATCATGTATGAAACAAAACGGAAAAGTGCCAGTGATTGCCAATAGAATGCTGATGAAATTTTCCATTACTTATAATTATTGATCTGATGATATTGCACCATATATATGTGGGCATAAAATGCATACATAATTTTTGTTTTTAAATCTTCATTTTTTTTCTTCTTTTTTTTTTTACTGATTTAATTCAGTTTTCTGAGACTGATGAGATCATAACTTGATATTCATATCGGATAACAGAAAGTTACTTGCATAAAATGGAAGGGAATACCAGAGGGCTGGTACTCTGAGGAAAGAAGACTTTGGGAAGAAAGACGGTTAGTAGATAGATAGACTGGTGCTCCTTTGGTGTGTGATCTCCAAGGAAGATTACTTTAATTTACTTTTAGTTTTGTTTTCAATTTCTAAAATCCCTTAAGATGTTGGCTAAAGATTTTTACAATTTGATCAACAATGAGCTGAAGGTAGCTGACCTTTTACTAGAAACCAGAAAGCAGTTGCATTTTTACAAGAAACCAGCAGTAAATTCACATCATTTCTTAAGAAAAAGAAACGTACCACTTTGCCATGCAATCTACAATTTAAAGGAAATTACTTTTAGGTCAGATTTTAGTTTACTTTGTGTTAGTCCTGCTCTCCGGATGATCTATGTGAACAAATTTACTTTGGTGGGTGATTTACGTGCTTATTTTAATTATTATATGGTTTTCTTATTAGATTAGTAAGAATTTTGAAAAAATACAATTACAATGTTATGTATACTCTTTTACTTGTTTCAGTCATTTGACTGTGGCCATGCTGGAACACCGCCTTTAGTCAAACAAATCGACCCCAGGACTTATTCTTTGTAAGCCAAAGCCTTGTGAGTAGATTTGGTAGACGGAAACTAAAAGAAGCCCGTCATATATATGTATGTATACACACACATATATATATATATGTATGTATGTATGTGTGTGTGTATATGTTTGTGTGTCTGTGTTTTTTCCCATAACATCACTTGACAACCGATGCTGGTGTGTTTACGTCCCCGTAACTTAGCGGTTTTGCTAAGCAACTGATAGAATAAGTCCTGGGGTTTGCTCAACTAAAGGCGTGCTCCAGCATGGCCACAGTCAAATGACTGAAACAAGTAAAAGAGTCATCATCTACAGTATTTTCTGGCCCTAAAGAGGGAAGTGAGTTGAAAGATGAAGTGGAAACTAAACCAAAGCCTAGTTTAGTTTTTGTATAATCAACACTAAAATAGTTAATCAATTGGGATGTGAACTCAGAAAGAGTGTTCCCACTGAAATTGTTGGAAATCAAATCAAGAAACCTCACAAGAAACCAATGCATTGCTTTGATAATTCATTAACCCATTAACATTTAGATTA